>NC_080163.1:126052655-126322925 GCF_950295315.1 Erinaceus europaeus | reverse complement strand
CAGCCAGCTAAGTGCACACATCACCATATGTGAGGACCTAGATTTGAGGCCCCATTGCCCAGCTTCAGGGGGATACTTCATGAGCAGTGAAGTAGGTCTGCAGGTGTTGCTCATTCTCTCTCCCTATCTTGTCCTCCTGTCTCAATTTCTCTCCTACCAAAATAAAAATAAAAACAAACAAACAAAAACCAGAAAAAGCAACAGCTAGGAGGGGCAGGTACTGAGCCCCAACAATAATCCTGGTGACAATTAAACACACACACACACATACACATACACACACACGAACTCTCCAAAATTCACCCTTCTAAAAAACTTTTTAAGGAAAAGACAAAATGTGCCTTCTCCAACCTCATCTAGATTCAAAGAGGTTTGGCACAGAAGAGACTCAAGCCTACTCCTTCCAGATAGGATGGGGCTGACTAATGGTATCCCTTTCTCATTGGAGATGGTTCTCGTGTTGGAATGAAGTAAATACACACACCAAAGGGAACTCAAAATCCAATCGCTTGGCTTTTTTAAAGCTTGTATTTGTACATTTGATGTGCAACCTAATTAGACCAGAGCATCTTTAATTAAGTGTGAAGGCCCCAGTGGAAGCCACAGAGTTCAATGCTAATAAAGCTGATAAAGGTTTGTGTTTCCCAGACTTCTTTTATTTAATGCCTCAACCATGTTAAGCCAATCTGTAACATATGGGCAGTTATCCCACTATGGATTTATCATTTGGGTGTTTCTTTCTGTGAATTAATGCAATCAAGCTCCTGCCAGTGTTAATTATTTTTTTCCAACAAGTAAATCCCAGAATTTAGCAATAACCAGCTGTGATTTACTGCTGGCAGTGTGGCAGAAATGATGGGACTCGTGCTGTCTGCCACTACCCTACACAGACAGAGTGAGGCTTTTCTGTACTCTGGAGCTTCTTCTTCTTCTAGCGTTTGCCAACTCTGGAGCTGACCCTGGCTTTCACAACTTCTAGACACAAACCGCTTTCTTGGCACTTGCCAGTGTCAGCACTGCTCTAGGAGCCTAAGTTTTGTAGTTTACCATAAGTTACCCTTCTTAAGGTTTTGCTAGGAGACTCTGCATGACAAAGTCCCTCAGGTAGAGAGTGTACTGCATATACCATCTGCCAAGACTCTGTTGTCAGGCCTTGCTAAATGAACAAAAACCCTTAAGACAAAAGAAGGAGGAGGAGGAGGAGGAGGAGGAAGAGGAGGAGGAGAAGGAAGAGGAGGAGGAGGAGGAGAGAAGAAGAAAAGGTCCTGACCTCTAGGCCTTTCTAGTGTTCTTCCTTGTAACTGGAATGCTTCCCCCCACCACATTGGTCCATGACTAGTAATAATTCAGCCTCTGGGGTTCAACTTAAATGTCACCCCTTTGTCCACTTCATTTAGCAAGTTCCCAACCACACTGGAATCCTTTCTCAACACAGGGCTACAATTACCTGCTTTGTTTGTTCATTTGTTTACTTATTTATCACATGCTCCCTCCCTTAAAATACTAGCTCCCTGAGATGGTGTCATGTCGTCTTTTTTGGTGCTGTGTCCCCAGCTCCCAGAACACTGTGGGAGGTAGAGTAGGTTCTTAGTCAATAGCTTTGTTATGAATGAATAATGAAGTCTCAGAAAAATGATTGTGCATCTTGTCTACCCCAGTCCAAGTCTGAATCTGAAATACAAGGAGTTCCAAATAACTTCAAAAATTCTTTTAACCACTGATTGGGCAAGTCACTACACAGACAATAAGAGGGCAGAAGAAACATAAACAATAAGAGAAAAATATGCAACTTGTGTTTTGTCAAATGGCAAAATAGACTCAAATTTAGAATGAACAAACTAAGGTTTTTTATCATTATTATTGGGTAGAGATAGAGAAATTGAAAGGGAAAGGGGAGATAGAAAGGGATACACAGGGAGAGGGAGAGAGAGGGAGGGAGAGAGAGAGAGAGAGAGAGGGAGAGAGAGAGAGAGACGCAGCACTGATTCACTGGTCCTGAAGCTTCCCCACTCCCATCCCTATTCCACCCCTACAGGTGGGGACCAGGAACTTCAACCTGGGTCCTTTCATATTGTAATATGTGCACTTAACCAGGTGCATCACCACAGGGCCCCATAAACCAGGATTTTAATTAAAACTGTGGGGTCTCAAGCAAGTCTTTACCCTATCTGATAGCTTCTTTCTTTATCTGTAGGTAACAAATAGAATAATCACTAACAATCACTAAGGAAGTGTGAAAGCATATTTGGTAACAGGTTTCATAAATGATATTTGGATCTACATTAGAGGAAAACAAGTATCAGAAGAAGAAAGGGTTTTCTTCTCGATTATAGATGTATAATAGTAAATAAATGCCCAGTTCAGTGGCCTGGAAGGTCACACTATAGATAAAGCCTGGGTCTCTCAAGTCATTAAGTCCCTGGCATCACATGTGCAGGGTGACTCTCTGATTCTCACTTTCTCTTTCTATTCCTTCTCTCATTAATGAATAAATTTTTAAATGCCCAACTGAATTATTGACCTTGTGGGATAAGCAAAGTGAATGGAGAGTGCGGAGGGCTAATTCCCAGCAAGGTATGGCTTGTGAAGACCTTCTCCATAGTTTTAACTTCCAATCAATTTCCCAGTTCTTAAGAAATCATACATTCCAACAAGAAAATAAGCAATTCAAATGAAAACCTGAAAAAAAATAGCTGAGTGAACACTTCCCCAAAGAAGACATACAGATGGCTAATGTACATATTTTTAAATTCTATTTTTAAAATTATATTTATTTATTTGATAGAGACTGTCAGAAATTGAGAGGAGATGGGAGTATAGATAGGGAGAGAGACAGAGAGACACCTAAAGCCCTGCTTCATCACTTGTGAAGTTTTACCTCTGCAAGTAGGGGCTGGGGGCTTGAACCCAGATCCTTGCACATTATAACATGTGCACTCAACCAGGTGTGCCACCACCCTGCTCCTTAAATTCTATACAGCACTATTAGAGTAACATATTAAAATCATAATATATAACCTCACAGTGGTGAGAATGGCTTATGTCAAAAAAAAAATGGGAACAACCACTATTGGTGGAGAAAAAGGGAATCTGGTACACTGTTAGTGGGAATGCAAATTGGTGCAAGCCCTATGGAAAACTGGAGAGTCCTTAAGCAAATAAAGTAGACATATCTTATAATCCAGCAATACTATCTGTAGGTATATATTTAAAGGACACTGAAGCACTACTAAAGAAATACTATACACTTCTATGCTCATAGCTGCACCATTCACAATAGCCAAAATAGGAATCAACCTAAATGTCCAGCAACAAGACTGAATAAAGAAGTTGCAGGATATATACTCACTGAAATACTACTGTGCTATTAGGGAGAAAGAGGAAGAAGGTAAGAGGGGAGGGGAAGAGAGGAGAGGAGAGGGGAGAGGATAAGAGGAGGGCAGGAGAATGGTGGGCAAGGAAAAGGGAAAGTGAGGAAAGGGGGAAGGAGGGGAACAGAAAGGATAGGGAAGAGAAAGCATAGGGAGGGAGGAAGACGAAGAAATGGGGGAGGAGAAAGGGAGGGAAGAGGGAGAGAAGAGGGAAGCCCTTACACATGAAAGGTGTATGTTCTATCATTGAGTTAACTCCTAGGCATCTAAACTTTTCTTTAAAGGGTTAGATATTAAAGGGGTCAGGTAGTAGTGCACCTGGTTGAGCACACATGTTACAGTGCATAAGGACCGGGTTCAAGCCCCTGGCCCCCACCTGCAGGGAGAAAGCTTCACAAGTGGTAAAGCAGGGCTGCAAATGTCTCTGTCCTTCTCCCTATCTCCCCACTTCCGCTCTGTCTCCACTGAAGTAAATAAATAAATAAATAATTTTTTAAAAGACTTTCTTTAAAAAGGCTAAGTATTAAATACTTCAAAAATTAGCAGTCAACACTTGGCATCTGTCACATATTTTTAAAATATTAAATACATGAATAAAAATGTAATGTCTATGTTTTTATTAATTATATCACTTAAAATTTGTTCAAGAAAAATAGACATGCATATGTATAAACATAGGAGGATAATTATTAAGACTTAGTTATATTGCTTGTTTTACAGCCTTATTTATAAAACATAAAAGCCTATAGCATCATATAGCATCATCAGAAAAATATATTTTCTCATAAATAAAAATTATATGTCTGCTTAGAGAATGAGATACCTCTAAAATCTGACGTGGAAATAGTTTTTGTCTTTAAGGTATTATTAAGGGAAAAAGTTGCAAAGTAGTTTATAGTGCTATAATATTATTTGATAGAAATAACATTTGTGAATGCACAATATACTTTATTATATACATAGAAAAGTGACTAGAAGGATATGTTTCAAACCAACTTGAGGCATCAAGTTATAGGGGAATATTTATTATTTTCAACTTCATTTCCAAAATTCTTGATTTTTTATTAGATGAAGAAATTATGTGTAGGATAGGAAATTAAAATTATAAAACCAAAGAAGAAACCTTTGAACGAGGTAGTCAGGCATGAACTAACAACGGCTCTAGCCAGCACTTCACATGGGAAACAGAATAGGGTCTGGTGATCTGTGTGGCATCTGTGTGCTATATACCCATTTATTCTACACATGTACTGACTGTGTGCCTGCCTTCTACCAGGCACCAATATAGCTAACAAGGGATACCAAGGTTTTCTCTAGCCATGCACAGTTGCTTGGAATTCCTCATCTCACAGATAGGCCCCCACAGAAAAGGCACATACCCTCAAATATCAAACACCCTTGAGAAATGACTTGGCCCTAGCTGGTATTCAGTCTGTTCACAACATCAGAGTGGGATCGTTGCAGGAGCTTGTAACTGTTGTCTCTTCCCACAGAGAGAACATCCATTCAAAGTTAGTCAGACCCATGCTGTACCCAAGTATTTTGGTTATTCTTCCAGCTACGGTCAAGCTCTTCTCCCTCCAAAATCATGACTATATTCTATATTTGTTGTAAGGTCTCCACATATGGCCCCTGCTGTTTTGTCCTACTAGATACCTATTGGACTTTTGGCCTTTCTAAAGTTATAGGATGCTGGTGTGTCTTTTTCTTCTTAGTTGTTTCCTAGACCACTATTTCTAGGGCCTGATTTGGCTTGAGAGGTTTCTTGCTGTCCACTGACTCCTCTCCCAACCCTGATCTCAAGGTCTTTATTTACCCAAAATGCCCTCCCCAAACCCAAAGGCCAACAGGTTTGGCCTGGGTCTTCCAGACTTCTAGTCTTTCCTGAATCCAGTCCTGAATGAAAGGATCAAGAGGGGTCAGGTAACCTTAGTCTCATGTTCCCTCCCTGCCATGAATTAGTTGTGTGACCACGACTAGTTCAAGTCTCCCTTTTAAATCTTTGATAATTCCTCTGTAACATGGAAGGTAGAGATGTGAAAAAATACATATAGTTTTATCATAACAGTCCTCCATGATCACTTATGCAATAGGAAGATGTCTTTTCGTGTGTGTGTGTGTGTGTGTGTGTGTGTGTGTGTTGGGTGGTGTTTGTTGTTGTTTGTTTTATTTTTTTCAGCAGGGTTATCACTGGAGCTGGTTGCCAGCATGGCTCAACAATTTCCAGAGATTTTTTTTCTTTCATTTTGATAGAGAGTGAGAGAAACAGAAATAAAAAGCAAGAGAGGCCTAGATATAAATGTAAGGCTTTTAAATGGAGCTTTATCATGCACACAATCCAGGTTCAAGCCTAGCCCCATCACATTGGAGGAAACTTCACTGCTATAGCATTTTTTCCTCTCTCCCCTTGTCTCCATTATTCTGTCAGAAAAAGTCACCCTAAAGCACTGAAACCCTGGCAATAAAAAAATTAAAAGCATAAATAATCTTTAAGTGGAGTTAGTGGGATTCAGAATATGAGCATCCAAAGACCATATTCTTATACGTTCAAACTATACAAGATTGCCATAAGAATAAAAAATATCTTCCACCTGAAGAAGACAGGTCCTGAAATTGGGGAGCTTGGAACATTTCTACTCATGATGTGAGCTCAGATCTACAGGGATGCAGAGGTCACATAGGCTCCTAAGCTGAATATGAGCTCCAGATCACATCAAATCAATGGGGTTTACAGTCAACAATATTTATACACCTTTCCCATATTTGGGAGCTACTCTCTTCCCTGATCCAGCTTTTTAGCCCTTTTTCCAGCCATGACATCATCTCTCCAGACAATAACTTGGGCCCACCTGCATATCAGATGTCAGGCTCAGAAACAAACAAACAATCTAGTATAGCCATAGGTCCTTTGGAATATAACTAAAATAGGCCTACTAACTAACTATCTACAAATGAAGACCCCTGCCATCTCTCCATCTCCACTACTCCTGTTTTTTGGTTCAGATTAGTCAATAATTTGTTTCACTTTCTATGCTAATTCTTCTTTCAGTCACCAGGTTCCAGATGCTACCAGATGCAAACCAAACTTCCCTGGGCAAACAACCCCACCAATGTGTCCTGGAGCTCCACTTCCCAGATCCCTGCTCTACTAGAGAAAGAGAGAGACAGGCTGGGAGTATGGATCAACCTGTCAAAGCCCATGTTCAGTGGGGAAGCAATTACAGAAGCCAGACCTTCCACCTTCTGCATCCACAATGATCCTGGGTCCATACTCCCAGAAGGATCAGGTTATGGGAATTGTGCGGAATTGTACCCCTCTTATTCTATGGTTTTCTTAATGTCTCCTTTCTTAAATAAATTAAAAAAATAATAATAGGAAAGCTATCAGGGGAGGGATTGGGATATGGAGTTCTGGTGGTAGGAATTGTGTAGAGTTGTACCCCTTTTATCCTATGGTTTTTGCCAGTGTTTCCTTTTCATAAATAATTTTTTTAAAAAGGAAGAAAAAATAAAATAATGGTACCTATGAAACCATGGTACATTTTATAAATTCAGTAACACTACCATGTTCTTAATAATGAATAAAACAGGCAAGGCTGTTCTATAACAATTTTATATGACTGTTTTCTTCCTTCTTGCATCTTTCATTCTGCATCCAAGCAATATTCATCTAATGTTCTGCTAAAACAGAAAGATCCACCCATACCTCAATTGCACCTGAAATTATTTCTGGTCATTCCAGAGCTGTGCTCTCATAAAACCATCTCTAATACATCTTTTCTTGGCATCTGTGTACTGGTTTATCTTCTCCCCACACCCTGGCTGCTCTGAGCCTTACAATGAAACCAAAGGTTAAATGTTGGTAGACTCACTCAACACCCACAACATTAAAACAATTGTATGGGAAATAATCTCATTTCAACATGCTGTGGGGATATGTGCTAGACGCACATTAGAGTTAATGGGAGTTACAGCCAAATTCAAGGTGAAGGCTCTGCTCCCAAGGGCACAATGACAAAGAGAAGAGCAGGAGAATTTAAACTGGAAAAACTCCACAAATGCATGAAGTACTCCAGGAATATGAGTACCAAACTTTGTGAAAAATCATGTACCTTTGTGAACTGGTCTCTAGCCTTAGGCTTAGACAAAAGTGGAATGAGTACTTTCAATTTGTAGTCAGTGCATGCCCTCGAAAAAGTCACTAATCCCAATTAGATCTCAGTTTATTCATCTTTACAAAGGGTATAACAGAGGTACTTAATTAATCCAGTTATGATATTGGAGGCTAAATACTATTGTGCAGGCAGAAAAAATCGTACAAAGTGAATGTTCTGTGTGTTTAGAATAACACAGGAAGAAGGAAAAGCTAAAAAGTTTTGAAAAAATATTTCTGGTGAGATATAAATTAAATGGTGGTCTGGGAGGTGGTACAGTGATAAAACTTTGGACTCTCAATCATGAGGTCCTGAGTTCTATTCCCAGCAGCACATGTGCCAGAGTGATGTCTGCTTCTCTCTCACTCTCTCTCTCTCCTCTAATCTTTCTCATAAATAAATAAAATCTAAAACAAATAAATAAAATATTATGTGAGATAGGGCTTATTCAGTATTACTCAGCATTATTATTTTATTATCATTATTATCGCAATTAACCACAAGTTCATGACTCTGATGAAGTTCTCACTATTTCTACTATCTGAAAAAAACAAGAGAATGTCAAGCAGCAGGTATCTAAGAGCATTCTCTTGACATTTAACCATGAGCACAAGTATTAGGACTTAAGTCAGATCCCACAAGAAGTCACAGCATGATTATTTTATTCTCTGACAACCTCCTTCATCCTCCCTGAGGCTTTGAAACACAGACATCCCCATTTCACAGTTGGCAAAAGTGTATGTTACTAGATCCTGATCCTAAAGTTAAACACTTTATCATCCGTCATATCTATTCAACAGTAGATACAGTCAAGATTTTACACCCTTGTGTACATATTAATCCAAAACCTCCTATCCTGTCTTCTCAACCCTTCTCCATTTGTCCTACCCTCCCCAGATGTGATCACAAGTAGTATAGCTCAGAAGAAGGACAGCTAGGAGAATGACTCAATGGGTAGAACACAGAAACTTCTTATGTGAGGTCCCAGGTTTAATCCCAAGAACTGCATGCTGGGGCAATGTTTTTCTCCTGCCCCCATAATAATTCAACCACCAGGTGCCAGGTGCTATCATGATGCCAACCGGATTTCCCTGGGCAGATGACCCCACCAATGTGTCCTGGAGCCCTGCTACTACAGAGCCCCACCCCAACAGGGAAAGAGACAGACTGGGAGTATGGATCGACCTGCCAATGCCCATGTTCAGCGGGGAAGCAATTACAGAAGCCAGAACTTCCACCTTCTGCACCCCACAGCTCTCCACCAGCAGGTGAGTCACTTCATAAGTGGTGAAGCAAGTCTGTAGGTGCCTATCTTCCTCTCCTGCTCTCTGTCTTCCCCTCCTCTCTCCATTTCTCTCTGTCCTATGTAACAACGACAACATCAATAACAACGATAATAACTAATACAACAATGAAAAACAACAAGAGCAACAAAAGGGAAAAATAAATTAATATACAAAAAAGAGTAAAGCACCTGAACCCTAAACTTGAAAGAACCTCTTTCCACATCTCTTGGTGTGTGGAGACAAGCTATTCCCTCAATCCCTTTGGGTTCTCTTGTAAAAATGCCTCCTAGGGGGAAGATTTCCTTGTTTCTGGGAGTCATAAATGAAGAACTAAATTATATGTAAACAGATATTGTACTCTAGAGATCAGACATTCTTTTGCCAAGTCAAAGTGAGCCTTAGGTTTTTAACATTTCTCAAGAAAGCTTCTGTTCATATATGTATATTATCTCACTCAATCCTCATGATAGCATTTTAGGATGAATATGATAATTTCCAGTTTCACTTTAGGAACTTGAGAGAGGAAAGTTTAAATTAAACTGCTGAAGACCAAACAATGAATACTTCAATAGCAGTGTTGGAACTCCAGTATAGGTCTCCAATCTAAAGCTTTTGTACTGAGTAACCACATTACCCTTCCATTTTCCCCACCAAAAAAAGCTACGCCTTTTCCCAATATTAGAACAAGTTCTCATTTTACGTCTGATCCATAGTTGGCTTTACCCTAGTCACTCTTTCTTCCCTACATGTATCCTTAGAAACACCAAATCCATAAATGTAAGAAGCTTCCCCTTAAACTAGTGAGAGGGGGAAAATAGCTTTATGTTCTTTCTTGGATTCACAGATAAGAGTGGAAACACAGCAGTCTCAAATCTCAGCAGCTATTGTCCTCTGTATGTTTTATTCTTTCACATACACCTTAATTTTCCCGGGAAAGAAACAGATATCTGATATGACAAGTGTATGCTTTTTTTTTTCCTGGAGATCTGACTGTTCATTTTTTTTCCTTGGAAGGGCCAGAGTGTCTTTCAAAAGTTTCAGCCCTGGGTTTTTGAGAAACTTATCCGTGTGGCATGTCTGTCACTATTCACAGTCCTCAAGCAAATCTTGGCAATTTTCACATAATGGCATTTGTTGACAGGTTGTTAGGGCTGACAGTGAATATGTTTGAAAAACTGTCAAGCTGGTGAAAAAAATTAAAGAGAGCCTCCTTACATTTGAAACAGCATATTAAACTGTAAGTGCGTCCTCAAAATGCAGAGACCTCCAGTTCTCATCAAGTTACATGTTCAATGGTGACAGCCCGAGAGGGTAGAATCCCTAAAAATTAATGTCATCTTGTCACTTCATAGGGCACAAGGCACATTACCACTAAACTCTATTTATCTGCATAAAATTGAGTTTGTCTTTAATGTTCTATAACAGGTGAATGGAGGGAAAAATCTGCCAGTGCAATGAGGGTTGATGCAAAGTGTTTAATTGGGCAAGAAAAGCTGCCCAAGGAATTGGCAGGAAGCCCTGTGATGGGGCATTGCAGCTATAGTCACCTGGGCCACTGTGGTGGTTGATCTTTAATCAGGAGATTTTTCAAGGAATGATTTAATTGATGAGCAGTGCCTGTGGCAATGGGTGGAAAGTGGTAATTTCAGTTACCCATCAGTTAGAAAAAAGAAAGCCTATCGTGTCCTGAAGGGTTACATTTTCTGAGATTATAAAAGGTCAGAGAGAATGAATAATGGTCAAATGCATGACCTTTTTCTATAGTGACTGAGACGGGATAATGACCAAAAATCACATGGGTGGTAGTGGTGGTGGTGGTGGTGGTGGTGGTGGTGCCCATGAGCGGTAATGATGAGCACAGTTCTGGCCTGATGTTGTGTGAGTACTGGAGACAAGTAAGAAATTGTGTCCAGGGAGTCGGGCTGTAGCGCAGCGGGTTAAGCGCAGGTGGCGCAAAGCACAAGGACCGACATAAGAATCCCGGTTCGAACCCCGGCTCCCCACCTGCAGGGGAGTTGCTTCACAAGCGGTGAAGCAGGTCTGCAGGTGTCTGTCTTTCTCTCCTCCTCTCTGTCTTCCCCTCCTCTCTCCATTTCTCTCTGTCCTATCCAACAATGACAACAACAATAATAACTACAACAATAAGACAACAAGGGCAACAAAAGGGAATAAATAAATAAAAATAGATATTAAAAAAATTAAAAAAAAAAAAAAAGAAATTGTGTCCCATCCAGAGAAACTTGAAACCTGTCCAGGAACCAAGACAATCACCTACCTGGTTAATGAAATTGCAATATGAAATTGTAATGCAACTTCAGGAGATTAAAAGAGTACTGGTGGAGAAATCAACGCCTCCTATTGGTTTGTTCAAACTTTGCTTGCTGAGCCCTCCTAACTTATAGATTTACCCTTGGCCTCTTGCAAAGACAACATTAAGTTCTTTGAGTATAGAGCCCATTATATTTGTTAACTTTGTGAGTTTTCCCTGTGATCATCAAGCAAGGATACTTAAAAATAAACCAATCCTTGTGTTATCTGATAGTCTATGCCTGTGCACCGCTGATTTATGGTTTCTAAGACTGTCTCCTAATTTAGGGGATAAACTAATGTTATCACGGTGGACTGATGTTATCTTTATCAGTGAAGTGTCCTGAAGATGGAACTTATAATAATTAAGTGATTTGTCCAAAGTTACCAAATCTTGTGTCAGAAATGAGATACAATACTCTTTGTCTCCAAACCATTTACTATTTCCATAATATATTATTCTTGGTTCATTATTTACGATTAATTGGAATTTTTTTTGTTCTTGTGATGGATTTAAAAAACTTTCAGCTATGTATCTGCTTCACACCAGATCTGATACACAACAGGTATCCCAGCATTTTCAGCTGAAATACAATGGCCCCTGATGGAATAGAGGAAATGATGGTCTTAGAAGTTTCCATCAACTTTGCTGAATGCTTCATATGCTTTTCTTTCCTTTAAAGCTAACCTATCTCCTTTCTAAAAGCAAGATCTCTCTCTAGCCAGCAGTGTAGTTTATGTCAGACTCTATGGGTAAACTTCTGCTCAACTGCACTGTTAAAAATCCCTTTAATTCTTTGGTTCAGAGTGTGAGCATTTCCACTGGGGCCTCCCTCCGGTGGCTTAGATCTAAACAATATCCTGAACTTTGCTAGCTCTGCAAGATGTAGAGTTTAATCAACCAAGAGCACTGAGGGGCTGGCAGTGCATGGTGCCTGAGGGGCAGGACTGCTGTCTCCTCCTGCTCAAGAAAGTGTTTGTTGTACAGGACAGTCAAGTCCAATTTTATAGCACTATCTCTGAGATTACCCAGGAGGGGGTGGGCAGAAAGTTGACAACAGAGGAGTCTAGAGCAGTGGGACTCACCTTCACAGCAAGAAGCTCTATTGGAGCAGGGCTTGCAAAAGCAAAGACAGTCAAGACAAACCTCTCTAGAGATAGCTAATGACAAAGAAGACAAATAATAGCTTCAGTTTTAATTTTTAATATTTATGTTTTATTTATTTATTCCCTTTTGCTTCCCTTGTTGTAGTTATTATTGGTGTTGTTATTGGATAGGACAGAGAAAAATGGAGAGAGGAGGGGAAGACAGAGAGGGGGAGAGAAAGATAGACACCTGCAGACCTGCTTCACCACCTGCAGACCTGCTTCACCACCTGTGAAGCCACTCCCCTGCAGGTGGGGAGTCAGCGGCTCGAACCGGGATCCTTACACAGGTCCTTGCGCTTTGTGTCACCTGTGCTTAACCTGCTGTGTTACCACCTGACTCCCTTTCTTAATTTTTTTTACCAACCATAAGAATACACAGAAAAGTACAAAGATTATAAATGTAACTCAAGGATTTTTTTTTAATTTCCAGACTCTTATAATGTATTCAAGAAATAATTATGAACATCTTGAGTGTGGCCGATCCCCTGGGCACTCTTGCTACCCACTAGTCACTCCTTTATCTTGACTTCCACTATGCTCATTAGACTTGCTTGTTTTTGAGCTTTATGTAAACAAATTGTATTATATCTACTCCTTTATATCTAACTTCTTTCACTTAACGTTAGGCTTGTGCGATTCATTCAAATTGCTACAAGCAGCAATGGTTTGTTCTTCTCAGCCATATCTGCTGTTAAAATATATTTAAGTAATTTAGGGGTTTGACTAATGTGAATAGAATCTCTGTTATCATGTATCTTGGTTAATATATGTATACTCTTCTGTCAGGTATATTCCCAGGGTAGATTTGTGTGTTATAGGTGTTGCAAATATTCAACCTTAGTGGATACTCCCAGTTTTTCAAAATGATTGTACCACCTTATGCTCTCATCAGCAGTAGATGAGTATTCTAGTTCTTTCATATCCTCCACAAAATTCGATGTCATTGCACTGAATGTTGTTTTTTCATATGGGTATAAAAGAGACATACTGAATGCAGAGAAATCATATAGTGGATATGCAAAAGTCTTCCATGCCTGAGGTTCTGAGATCCCAGGATCAATCCCTGGTGCTGCCATAAGCCAGAGCAGTGCTCTAGGGGAGAGCGGGAGAGGGAGAGGGAGAGAGGGGTAGAGGGAGAGAGGGGGAGAGGGAGAGAGGGAGAGAGGGGGAGAGGGGGAGAAGGGGAGAGGGAGAGAGGGGGAGAGGGGGAGAGGGAAAGGGGGAAAGAGGGGGAGAGGGGGAGAGGGAAAGGGGAAGAAGGGGAGAGGGAGAGAGGGGGAGAGGGAGAGATGGGGAGAGGGGGAAAGGGAGAGAGGGAGAGAGGGGGAGAGGGAGAGAGGGAGAGAGGGGGAGAGGGGGAGAGGGAAAGAGGGGGAGAGGGGGAGAGGGAGAGAGGGGGAGAAGGGGAGAGGGAGAGAGAGGGAGAGAGGGAGAGAGAGGGAGAGAGGGAGAGAGGGGGAGAGAGGGGGTGAGAGGGGGAGAGAGAGAGAGAGATTTCATTTTGTAGGGGCTGGGTGGTGATGCACGTAGGTTAAGTACACATGTTAAGTACACATTGTAATGTGCAAGAACCTGGGTGGATTCAAACCCCCAGCCCCACCTGCAGAGGAAAAGCATTGTGAGTGGTGAAGCAGGTCTGCAGGTGTCTCTCATTCTCTCTCCATTTCTATCTCCCTCTTCCTATCAATTTCTGGCTGTCTCTATCCAATCAATCAATAAATATTCTTTTAAAAAAATTTAAAGAGAGAGTCAAGGGAGACTGAAAGATTTCCATTTGAAATTTTTTAATATGTCAAGCTTCATAATATGATTAAACATTTTATATTTGAATCTTTCACAAGAAGTACCCCATTTTTCTTATTAGCAAACTGATATTCAAAGAAAATAAGTTATTTGTCCAAGTTTACCAAATTTTGTGTCAGAACTGAGATGTAATCATAACTTTGTCTTCAAACCTCATAGTTTTTTCATCATATACCACTCTTGGTTCACTCATAATAAGCTGAAAAATCTTTTCTGTTCCTAGGAAGGTCTAAAAAGAACTTTCATCTATAGCAATGAGTTTAAATCAGTTTGGGCAGCTATAATAATTTTGCACTGACTATGTAGCTTACTCAAGAGACACTTATTTCTCACAGTCTGGGATCTGGGATGTTTAAAATCAAGGTGTGAGGCTTTTTGTTTTAAGGTGAGGGTTCTTTCTTTGGTTTGTAGATGACTGCCTTCTTGTCTCCTCACATTCAGAGAAAGGAAATGGGAAGCAAACTCTCTCATGGCTTCTCTTGTAAGAACATTAAGCCCAGTTTGAGAACTGGATCCTATGTGTCAACTACCTCCCAAAGCTCCACCTCCTAGAGCCATCACACGGAGGCACAGAGCTTCAAAATTAGAATTTTGAGGCAACACATTCCATTCACAAAAGGATGAAGTTGACCTAGTCACAAACCATTCATTCTAAGAAAGCAATCTTAAAAAAAAAAATCCCTCTAAAAAGAAGAAAATTCCCAGGAAAAAATAGTTCACAATGCATGCAAATGGATACAGGTTAGTGACTGGACTCTCTTAACATTGTGCCTCAGAAGATAAATTTCTTCTAAATCTACTAGAAAAGCTAGCCTAACACTGATTTTTGTTGCATTAATTCGAAAGACAGCAAGAGTGCACAACTGGAGCCAAAGCACTAAGGATTGAAGACTGCCTAAGGATTCAAAACTCATTTGTTGATATGAAGAAGAGTTTTCAGCTGAGAGAAAAAACAAAGGACTATTTTAACCTGAGCTTTTGTCCTCTAGTCCTAGTCTCACTGAGATACTACTGATACTTTTCAATGAGAGAATCACCTGTTCAGCCTTTGCTTGGATTCCCAAGAAGATATTTTTGAACATCTGAATTAACCACACAACCTCATCCTCTTACTTTCTAATTATTGCCACCTGCTTGTCATTCATCAGCAACACATTCTCTTTATCCTCCCCATTTCCTGAAATTTTCTCTCCTTATCTCTTCATCTCAAATGCCTATTTATCACCACCATTTATCTGCCCCTGCATCCTAAATTAGATGTCCCCATTCATCTTCTTATTTGAGACACTGTTACATGAAAGGCAACACCGTGGCAAGATAGCCAAGGAGCTCCTCTTTAAATGCATCACTGTCCTTATCATGCTACCACCAACTCTACTCCCATAAGTCCTTTGAGGCCAGCAAGCAACGTCAATGAGACAGATTTATACAACAGTAACATACCCTGTCACTCTTTTGAGATTATTTACATCTTAAAAGGATGAATGTTAAACTAACTGAATCTCTCCTGGAATGAGAGGCAATGTGACTAAAGCACTTCCAGCCTCCACAAAAGGATCAGATTTATGGCAGAAGCACTTTGTCAACATGTTGGATCACACAAGCTCTTGCTTTAGGAATAAACTGACAGTTGAGGCAAGTTACTATGGCTGATGTCCTACTTTCCTATCACAACACAGTCCCTAAAGAGGTAAAATATTGGGAGGTCCTACAAATGGTTCAGTGCATAGTGCATATGCATGAGGCACTGCATATAAACCCCAGAGCCACATGGGCACATCATGGACAAGACCAAAGGAAGTACCATGAATAGTGGAATGGTGCTTTAGCCCCTCTCTCTTCCCTCTCTAAAAAATTTAGAAAATCAAAACAGACATACAGTATCATCTGGAACAAAATGGATAGAACTAGGGGTTGATTATGCTCAGTGAATAAGTGAAGAGATGAAAGGCCAGATGCCTTTGCTCATATGTGCAGTATGGAGGACTAAAGTAAATGATCTATCAGAGAAGAAAAAGAAGAAGGGAGAATGGAGAGGAGGAGGAATAGGAGGAGAAAAGGGGAGGGAGGAAGGAAGGAAGGAGAGAAGGGGAGGAGAGAAGGGAGGGAGGGAGGGAGGAAGGGAAAGTGACTAACCAAATCATTTCTTGGACTTTGCGAAAACTATGTTGACTGTGGGGGTGGTTTGAAACTATACCCCCTAAAATCTTATAATCCTAGAAAAAAACAAACAAAAAGCACTGTTAAATTATTAGAAAATAGGGAGAAATGTTTCAAAATTGGGCCAAGAAATATCTCAGAGATATCATACAGCAGCTTTTTTTTTTTTTTAAAGGAGGAAGCATTAAGATAGCTCACCTGGGCGGGCACCTTCTTGACGTATATACAACCCTGGCTCAAGATTTCAGTACACAGCATGGGAGCGCAATGAAATGGGGGGTGGGTGAGGGGTAAGCATCATTACTGTGGTGTCTCTCCTTTAACAAGAATGAAATAAAACTATTTATTTTTCAAAAAAAGTTTAAGTATTATGGAGGACAGTATATAGTTGTACTATGATTAATAATCCTTTGTCTAGCCCAAATAACTGAAGAATCCCATATAAACTTTGAAAATGTAAACATACTCAGTCAGGGAGGTGTACTTAATTAATAATACATATTAAAAGAGAAAATAGAACTATACATTTGAGAAACTTGGTTTTCATGATTAAAATTTCCAGAACAGTGTACACTGTACCACGGACTAAGTCCTAAAATAGAGAATTAAGTGATAGATTTACTGCAAATGCACTGACTCTTAGAATTTAGAAGGGGATGTGTGTTCTCCAAGGTCTAGGAATTGTACTAAATTATGAAGAAACCTAAACTAGAAGTACTATGGATTGATCTTGAAACCCCAGATTGGTTGAGAGCTTTATTCAAGATGTTCAGAAAGAAAGGACATGTTAACTAACCTCTATTGTGAGCTTCTGATTTGCCCCACTATCTTTGAAGATAGCAAGATCAAGTATGCCAGGAAAATCATTTTTGAGACTATTCTATGGGATATGATTTTTTAAAACACTTTAAATGCTTCCTTTAAAAAAACTGGGACAGACACTAAACATGTGGCCAGAATTTTGGGGGTAGCAATTACTCCTACAGTCCTGAAGCTTGAAATGAGAGTGTACTTGGAGACAGGAAATGAGAACAGCTGGTTATCTCTTGTGTAATCTAGAAGGATTGTAAAATGTAGGTTGCTCCTCAAAGCATCCAGATTCTACAGCTTCAGTAGACATGGCTGGCTTTGTATTCCATGAAGACAGTAATTACTACAGGAACACTCCAGGGAGCTACGAATACCAGTGTTTCATCTAGCTGATTCTACGGAAGCCACTTAAAAAATACTGAATCTGGATCAAAAATAGCAGATGTCTGAGAGACAACTTGGTAAAAAAAAAAAAAAAGTGAATTGGGAATATAAAAAAGTGAATTGGGAATATAATTCAGTGGGAGAGCACAAACTTCTAATGTATGAGGTTATGGATTTAATTCCCAGCACCAACAAAACAAACAAAATTACACATAAAGATATTTATACTATAGTATATATACTACACTATGCCAGTCAGATGCAAGAGCTGAAATGATGGAGTGTATGAACTTCTTATAAGAAGTATAGCAAAACAGCTCACTTGGGAGCATGCTTGCTTTGCTATATCTGGCCCAGGTTCACTGGGGGAAGTTTTGCAGGTGGGATGTCTCTCTCTTTCTCTCTCTCTCTCTCTCTCTCTTTCTATCTATCTACCTCTCTCTTTGTCTGTCTTTGTTTCTTTCTAAATGAAAAGGTCAACCCAAGTTACAAAAGAAAGAAAGGAAGAAAGAAAGACAAGAAGAAAAGAGAGAAAGAGAATTATGAAATTTGAGATTAAATAAGAAATCTGTAAGGAAATTATATAATTTTCATATTTTACATGTATACATGTTTTAAAATAACCTTTATTTACAAGAAAAAAACTAAAAAATAAGGAAATACTTTTACCTGAATGATAATTAAAATAGAACCCACGAACAGCAATACTTAGAGGAAATTTTACAATGTCAAACTTAAATTAGTAATTAATATGGTATAAAATCAATGATCCACCCCTGTAAATAAATTGGAAAGTTTTAAATATAAATTAAGTAGCTCAAAAGAGAGTATATTAAAGATGGAAATAAATGAAATAGGAGAGTGAAAATTCAGTCAACAGCTGATTCTTAAAAAAGTAACAAAATTGAACATTATAGGAAAACTGATCAAGAAAAAAATTAAAGATAAGTCACCAACATCAACAATAAAAGTGAAGATACCACTACAGACATTAAAATGATGGCAAGTTACTTTAGGAACATATAGCAGTAAATTTAACAATATAAAAATGGACAAATTCCTTGAGAGAAATAAATTGCTCATAATTTATAAGAAATAAACAATAACCCAAACAGTGCTGTATCAATTGAAAAAAAATAAATTAATTCAAATATCATTTACACACACACACATACACACACACACGCAAAGTATACGCCTACATGAATTTATTCTCTTAGAGGAACTAATATGTCAATCTTGCATGAAGTCTTTCATGAACTAGCAGAGGGGGACTAACTTCCCAAATCATATTATGAGATCTGATACAAAAATAGGAACAAGGAAAGGGAGCAAATTTCAGACCAATATACTTCAATAAACTAGATATTATGATGAATACACTGGTGGAGAGAAACTTAGCCAGTTGCCAAGGCCCTGAAATTAGACCTGTCCTGGGGTGAAGACAGAGTAACCACAGCCAGTAGCCATACAGTTGATCACAAGAGGTAAGGTGGGAAGACATATATGACATCCCTAGCTAGGATTGTGTCAAGTGTATGCCCTGTACATCCCAGGCTTTGAGGAGTATTTACTTGTAGAACTTACGAAAAAGTAGATGTGCAGACAAAATAACAGGTGGTTATATATTACATAGACAAAGATCAGAATACATTTTTTTCAAAAAAAATTGGTGACCAAAATATCTTTTAGATTTTATGAGATCTATCGTGGTGGCTATGGGGAAGAGGTACATGGAATACTTTCTTTTGGTAGAGAGTATGGTGATTTACACTTAAACCATATTTGAGTATGAGATCATTTAAATTTTTTTTTAAAAAAAGATGTTAAAGCTTTGGGTCCATGATTGCTCAACAATTTGTTTGGCTTCGTACGTTAACTCTCTTTTTAGCCACCAGGTTCCAGATGCCATCAGGATGCCGGCCAGGCTTCCCTGGACTGAAGACCCCACCAATGTGTCCTGGAGCTCAGCTTCCCCATAGACACACCCTACTAGGGAAAGAGAGAGGCAGACTGGGAGTATGGACTGACCAGTCAACGCCCATGTTCAGCGGGGAAGCAATTACAGAAGCCAGACCTTCTACCTTCTGCAACCCACAACGACCCTGGGTCCATGCTCCCAGAGGGATAGAGAATGGGAAAGCTATCAGGGGAGGGGATGGGATATGGAGATTGGGTGGTGGGAATTGTGTGGAGTTGTACCCCTTCTACCCTATGGTTTTATTAATTTATCCTTTCTTAAATAAAAAAAGGAAAAAAAAGATGTTAAATCATTTCAGTACATTAGCATTGAACAATTACAAAATGAATTTGAAGTTATTGTTATTTATAAAGAAGTCCTTAAGAATAAAGTTAACATAAGCAAAATTAATGCCAGAAAAATAAGAAAGCATTACTGAAACTAAGGACATTCCAAATAAGTGGAGAATACATTATGGCCATAGATTTGAATACTGGTTTGAAGACTGATTTGAAGACTGGTTACTAATATTTCAGTTATCTTCTAAACTGCCCAACAGATCTAACATACTATAAACTGAAATACCCTCAAGTTTATTTTTTAATTGACAAACTTATTTCTGAGATTTTTCACATGTAAATAAAAAAGACATAGATCTACATGGTATTGGCATATATATGAACATATAAATAATAATGACAAAAGAAATAGAATTCAGAGATACACAGTTTTCAAAGCAAATTCAATGAGGGAAAACAATCTTTTTCAATAAGTGTATAGCAAAACATGAACCTCAATCTACTCCAATCCACATAAGAAATCACTGCAAGATGGACCAGAAACCTAAGTGCAAAAGCCAAACTACAACACTACCAGAAGACCTTATCATAAACAGGACAATAAAGTAATTGTTGTAAAAGAGAAAGAGCATGCTAGACTTCAGCAGATTGAAAGATCCTTTAAATTGACAAACAACTTATCTATCAATCATACCTCAATAACAGTGTATATAACATTTCATTTTTAGGAAGTCTTAAAAGAATAAAAGCCTAATAACCCATGGTAAAGAAATCAAAAGTGAATGCCTATGGATAATAAGGATTGGTTAGAAGTGGACTTTGGGGAATTTTCTGCAGTGGTGTCAATGTCTTATATCTTGACTGGAGTGTCAGTGATGTAGGAAAAGAAATTTGTTAAAACTCATTGAACCAAACACTTAAGATACATGTTGAAGCACATAACAAAATGGCACATTATCTAAGTGAGCTACTTCACTGTCCCTAAAGAATAAATACATTTTCTTTCTTTTCTTTTGTTCAAGCCTGACCTCTGAAGCATTAAGGGAAGCTTTCGTGCTGCAGTCTATTTTTACCAGCCCTATACACCTCTATATTAAAAATAAAGTAAAATTAAAAAATCATTGCTCTTTTTTACTGCTCTACAATGCCACTTCTACGTAAATAGGTTAAACAATGGTTAGTCTGTTTTTATCAATTTAAATTGGGCCAGTTGTCTATTCTTCCATCAGTGTAATATGATTAATTTCTATAACCTTAAATATTTTGATATCCAGTAGAACAAATCTTCAAATCTTGTTAAGTACTTTTATCACTAATCACTCTTTTAAATAAGTGATTTAGCAATGATGGACAAGATTTTGGGATAAGAGGGGTACAATTCCACACAATTCCCACCACCACAGTTCTATACCCCATCTCCTCCACTGGATGCTACCTTATTCATTATTCTAAACCCTGTTCTGTTTAAGAAATACTTGTTTTTTGTTTTTCTTGATATGTGATTTTCATTAATATTTTTATAACTGAAAATGATCTGTGTTGATTCATATAAGATAGATATATCCAAAGATAATCTAATGAATACTTCAGTATCTGACGATTAAGAAACATGCCTACCACTTGTATATAGTTGGCCCAATAATCTGCTTCTATAGTGGAAAAAAATCTGAAGCTCAATTTCTTCTCCTGAAAAGTGGGGAGCCAGGTGGTGGCAGATCTGGTTAAGTGCACACACTACAGTGTACAAGATCCAGATTCAAGCCCCTGGTCCCCACCTGCAGGGGGGATGCCTCACAAGTGTTGCAGCAGGGCTGCAGGTATCTCTGTCTCTCTCCCTTTCTATTTCCCTCTCCACTCTCAATTTCTGTCACTATCCAATAATAAATAAATAAATAATATATTTTTAAAGTGGAAGGCAGTATCTCAAATTCTAAGAAATTAAATGCTATAATTCATATAAAAGTGCCAGGTAAAATTGGTAACACAATATATGCATTCAATAACTGTTTCCCTCTCTTTCCTAACATGGCTTTAATTTTAAATCCACACTGTTAATGTTATGCAAACAAAAGTATTCATGGCATCATTGTACTAAAGGAATAAAACAATAACTAGATTTTTTTTAATAGAAATACTGATGTATAAAAATATTAACCCGGGGAGTCGGGCGGTAGTGCACCGAGTTAAGCACACATAATGCAAAGCGCAAGGACCAGTGTAAGTATCTGGTTCGAGCCCCTGGCTCCCCACCTGCCAGGGGGTTTGGTTCACAAGTGGTGAAGCAGGTCTGCAGGTGTCTATCTTTCTCTCCCCCCTCTGTCTTCCCCTCCTTTCTCAATTTCTCTCTGTCCTATCCAACAACAGCAGCAGCAGAAACAACAAACAACAATGGGGGGAAAAAGATGGTCTCTAGGAGCAGTGGATTCATAGTGCAGGCACTGAGCCCCAGTGATAACCCTGGAGGCAAAAATAAAAATAACTAAGAGGGGGCCAGGAGGTGGCATACATGGTTAAGTGTACATGTTAGCATGCACAAGGATCCAGGTTCAAGCCCCCAGCCCCCACATGCAAGGGGAAAGTTTCACAAGTGATGAAACAGGACTGCAGGTGTCTCTCTGTCCCTCTCTACCCCACTTTCTTCTCAATTTTTCTCTGTCCTATCAAGCAATTTGTCCTAGCAAATAATTATTTATTAAAAACAATAAAAATAACTAACCCTAAATGTTGAATTTTGCTAGTGATGGGCTGCAAATAGACCATATATCAAAATAAAGACAATAGTTATTATTATAACAGTCTAACATTTTTATAAAAGAAACCAATCTGCACTAAATTTTTAGTACTGCCTTTCAACTTCTTCACTCTAGGAAAAAAAAAGTCTCACAAAAAATGAGAGAAAATCCCCATAAAAACAGAATTTGTGGGGCAGGTTTTGGGACCAAGTGTCTCCCAGATTCCAATCAAAGGGAGATGAGAAATTGTGCTTATGTGTCAAAGACTATATTCTAAACCATGAACCCTCTCTCCTCAAAGAAAAAACACAGAATTTTATGGTTATACTGCTAGACAATAATTGATTTAAGTAACATTAAACTCCTCAGATTCATTGTTCTCCCTAAATTCTCTTCTGTGATCAAAATCTCCATCATTAGAAGACAGAAAGAGAACTTGATATTGATATGATTACGTATTTTGAAGTCACACAAATGAGGAATTCAACTATTGTCACCACATTCAAATGACTAAATAATTCCGTTTGATCTTTCAGTCATACAGTCTTTCTGAAAACAACCAATCACAACAATATATGCTGGCTGGGTGAGTAAATACATGGATGAAGATATCAAAACATATTCTCCATGGTAGTAGTAAAAGGATTAAATGAAATGATCTGTGTTTAAACTTCCTGTAAATACCCTCCAGCCTTTCACCTATCTTTTTATTATTATTATTATTCTTTCCTAATTGGAGTGGGAGCCTCAGTATCTCTCCTTCTGAAAGGGACCAGCATTCTAAAATAGATCCCTGATTCCTAAGACCAATTTTGTTTTGCTTTAGCACACACACACACACACACACACACACACACACACACACACACAAACAGTTATCTTACACAGCCAGACAGCATTTCATAACATCTGGGTGGAACAGCAACTCTGAGAGCTCTTCGAGTTCTCTCCCTCTCTGTATGCTGATGCCTTCCTGAACACAAAAAGTGTCTCAGGAAAAACAAACATTGACTTCCAAAAATGTGCCCAATAGATTGTCAGGCCCACTCATACTAAAAATATAATAAAATAACCACTGAGGAATATTCTGAGATTTGCTCAGAAAATCAGTAATTTTTTGTCATCTATTGCCATTAACAAGTAACATGTGACCTAATAAATGTCACTATCCATTTTTTTAATTAAAATAATAAATATTATGCAGTGACACAGATTGGCATTTATGCCTTCATTTCTGTGGTGTAGGATAGGATTTACAGTCGAGGTTTTCTTTAAGGGATTCCACAAATAAAGGTTATTAAGCTGCCAAGAGATGAACACAAGCTTAGGTTAATAAAAGTGGACACAGAAGGGCACTTCTGAATGGAAGCTTTCCTGTCCAAAGGAAAAGGAAATCCCCATCCAAAGCAAGAGGTATTCTTGGGCTGGATAGATGAAATCTCTATTTTTTTCCCCTGACAGTTGAAATTTAAATATATGCAGTATGAACACACAGCATCAGCCCCAATGTAATCTCCTTGGGGAACGGTGAAGTGTACTTTCTCTCCTCCCTTAAGAATCACTGTTCAAGCTAGGTCACCCTACTCTGCCACTTGAAAAGGACTGATCCTGAAATGAGTGCAGCCTAGAATGTTCCCAGATGTGATCATCTACTGTGAACACAGACTGACAGGGACTCAGAGGTTATACAGGCTCCTGTACTAAATATTAATAGATATAAGCTCAGGTCAGATCAACATGGTAATATTTATTTGTATTTATATATTTCTTCAAATTTGGGAACTACTCTCTGCCCTGATAGAGGTTTCTAGTCCTATTCTCAACTCTGACACCATCTTCCCAGATAATATTCTTAGTCTACCTGCAGGTTAGCTATGAAACTCCAGCAAAAATTACCACAGTCATAGACCCCTTGGAACATAGCTTAAATAGACTTCCTAGCTTCAGTCCACCCTAAAAAATCCCTATTCCCATCTTCTCTGTTCCTACTCTATGGTTCCTGTTTAATAAGCATTTTGTCCTGCTTTATATCTTACTGCATTTCAGCCACCAAGTTGCAGGTGCTACTACAATTTCATCCTGAACTCCCTGAGCAGATGACTTCACCAATGTGTCCTGAAGCCTCACCTCCCCAGAGCCCTACCCCACTTGGGAAATTAGAAACAGGCTGGGAGTATGAACTGACTGCTAATGCCCATGACTAGTAGAGAAGCAATTAAAGAAGCCAGACCTTCCAACTTCTGCACACCATAAAGAATTATGGTCCATACTCCCAGAGGAGTAAATATTAGGGGAAGATGACCAGAAAGATCTTAATTCCAATTCCACCAGGACCCAGGGAGAGAAGAAGAGAAAAAAGGAAGGATACTCAGAATAGTAGATGTGACTTAGAAAAGAAGGCTGGACCACAGGAAAAAATGGGCAAATATATAAAAATATAGTGAGATGGTTATAGAAATAACAGTCAACTCATACCTGTGATCTTGGGAGAACTATTACAGTTTCCAGTGGAGGAAATGGGGACACAGAACATTGGTGGTGGGAAAGGTGTGGAATTATATCCCTGTTATATTATAATTGTGTAAGTCAGTATTAAATCACTAATAAAAAACAAATTAAAGAAAATAACTGTCCACTTGATAGTGTATTCTAAGGTAGGAAAGGTTTCATGTTAATAATAAAACCACTCTGATATGTAAATTCATGCCCAATGAAACAAAACCATTTGTAATGTCCCAACTACCTACTCTGAAAACATAGTTGTAGATTCTAAAAAAGAAGATGTTACTCTTTTAAAAAGCAACATAACAAAACATTAAAAACCTGGAAAGGTAAGGTTGATAGTATAACCTAGAATAATTTTTCTTACCTTGGGGATTCTGTTCTTGCTCAAAGTCAAGATATGAATCCAGTGTTCTCAACTTGACATCCACTCTAGCTTAGCTTCATCTCCAGCTGGCCCAAGCCTGAAAATACAGCTCTGTGAAAGGAACTCAAATTGCCCTCCCTCGTGGCCCAATGTTCTGACTACTGCTGTCAAAGCCTTTGAGAGGCACTCAGAAAAGTGGAATTGCACCTTCACAGTTGAGATTTATCTCTATGGATGGATTTACACCTCAGACTGCAGACAATGCAACTCACATCACTCCATATCCAGCTCAGAGCCAGGAGAGGAGGTCAGGTTGGCTGAGTGCTGCTTTTCTTGTCACTGGACCATCAGAGAAGCCCCAGATGTAGGTGGAACTTACGGTCACTACATACCTCTACTCCAGGTGCCTTTCTTAGTTTTAGCTAAACTAAAGAGTGCATCTCTTTATTTGAGGCTAAGATAGAGATCATAGTGTTCAACTGCTGAATATTCTAGAGAAAGGGAAAGAAATACACCAAGTGCTCACCTAGAGGAACCCCAGTTTTAAAAGTAGCTAAAATTAAGTTTGCATTTCGGTTCTGCCACATACTAGAGAAATGTGATACTTGGCAGGAACTCAAGAAAGATAAAGAGAAAGCTATGCCTTTCCATTCCCTCTTCAATATTATATATGATCTGACATACATATAGATATACAGAGAGGGAATCATATATCATACGTATTTTTGTATTTCTTTTTTTTGTCATTGTTAGGAATTATCTGCTCTGGATTGAACTTTCCAGATATAAAAAGATAGGGACAGAAAGAGAAAGGGAGACACTTTGTGTCAGGATCCAGGTTCAAATTTGGATCACAAAGTATGGACAAAGCAGGTATACTAACCAAGTGAGCTATTTACCAGTCCAATATTTTACATACATACGTCAGTCCATATCTTACACACACACATACACTATGCACATCGCACATCACTCAGAGAAGGTTCAAATTAGATGGATTTAAATTCTAAAACTGATATCATCTTAAGAACAGGAAATAGATATTTCTGAAGTAGATAACCTACTCCACCTGACTAGGACAGAGTAAAGCTCAAGGACACTTAGACAAGCAAGAATCCTTCTCTGTACAGTCTCTCCCCACTCAGACTCTGTTTCTGTGTCTCCTTACACATCTTCAGGACTGACTAATCCCCTACTCTACAGACTCATTCTATCTTTGAATACTGAATATTCTCAATCATTTCACATAGGTTTAAACTACCACTGACATGGGCATTCTTTTCCGCATGTCCTCGCCCAACTGTACTTTTTGGCTCTGAGCTTTTCCTCGCATTAACTTACCCAGTTTTGTTCCCCTACTCTTACTTGCCTCAGAACTTGTTTCTCTTTCCTATGTCAGTATTTACAGGTGAACTACACAGCATAATGTCACTGTATACATGAAAACAAACAGAGGACGGCAAGGCAGACTTGAGGTAGGCCGGCTGATGAATGACAACACTCAGTTTCACTATGTGTGCTTAACCCAGGGCACCATGGCCCAGCCCCTAACACTCAGTTTCAGATTTCAGCTCTAAGCAAGGGGAAGACAGAGAGGGGGAGAGAAAGTTAGATACCTACAGATTCACTTCACTGTTTGTGGAGCGACCCCCTGCATGTAGGGAGCCAGGGACTCCAACCAGGATCATTGAGCGGGTCCTAACCCAATGCTCTACCCCCCAGCCCTGGGGGGTTTTATACATCAGTATTTCTACAAAAATCTAGTTATTGTTTTATTCCTTTAGTACAATGGCCCTTTACAAATTTCAACTCTTAGGGAGAAATACCATCTTTCATAATTGTTATTTAAAAGACATAGATGCTATTTTATTTATAACATTGGTCGATCTCCCTGCTTTTAGTAAAATGGGAGTGTTTTAATATAATGAATGGGATTTGAGTCTATTGAGATGACTGACAGCATGTTACTTTTTTTTTTTTTAACATTGATGTGGTCAATTCACATTGATGTCCTTATATTAAACCAGTCTCAAAAATTCATCATAAAAATATTTGGTTATGATAATTTAATAAATACTTGGTTTTGTGCCCAGCAAAATAGCTCATATGCACCTGCGTGTGACCCATCCTTGAGCAAAACTTAAAGTTACTGCATATGATGAAAGCCAAAAACTGATGGCAGATGGCCAAAGCTGTGTATGTTAAGTATATAAAAGATTTAATGAACTTGTGTTTTGAACACTCTCAACTCAAAAAGATATAAATCAGAAACATTTATATATTCTTTCCAGTCACTCTCCTGGATTGTTGTCTATTTATTTTCTCTCTATTCTTCCAGTAAACTTTTAAGTAAATTGCAAAGCATCAGAACTATGCTCAGTTGTTAGATTATTAACAGTCTCTTCCACCTTGAAAATCCAAACTCATTTCCAAGTTGAAATTCTTCTCCTTCCTGAGTTTGTAACCCAGGGAACTCTGAGGATATCTTTACATATTCACTCCTTTTCCTTTAACTCTTTAAAGGAAGAAGGGGGGAATCAAATGGTTGATTCAAAGATACCCCCTCCCTAGAATTAAAGATTAGGAGGAAAAACTCCACTTGCCTAGTGGAGGGGAAGAAGCACAGTCTCTGTAACTGTCTAGGTATTCTGCTGACTGCCAGTTGCCTTTGACTATATGGAAATCTCCTCATAGAGGAATCATGGTTTTTATTGGGGGGGGCAGTAAACAATTTCATTATGTCTCTGCTCATCACCAAAGCCCCCTTCCCTTAATTAGGATAATATCCCCTTCATTCATATGATAACCCAATGCCCCTACTAACCCCTCACCCCAGAGAGAAACATCATACTACCTGCTTCTCCTCTGACAATATACTCCTTCCCATGGAGCCAAGGAGTTACTAAAGGTCCACTTCTATGCACCTGAGGGTCACAAGACTCTGGGATAAATTGTTTCCTCAGCAGCCCAACCTCCCCCCCCCCAAAAAAAAACAAACAATTTCAGAATATCTAGAAAAGAAATGCCTGCTCCAAGTCTCCATGTTCAGATATGTCCCCAACTTCCATGGGATATGTAAATATCCTCATTGTGCTCAGTCCTCATAAAATGTCACCATACAATGGAGCTGGAGGAATCTACAGAGGCACCACCCAACAGATATGGCATGCTTATTTCTATTTCTTTAAAGTACCCTCAGTCTTCAGAAGTGATGTCCCTATAGGTTCCTTCAACTGACTTTGGAGAAAACTGAAGTTAACCTATAAATGTTCACTGTACTCTAATCCTACAAAAATGAACTTAATTATCTCATCACACATACACAGTGACTCTACCTCCCAAAGCTTCTGTTGACTTGGACTACTGGGAGAATCGGTTCTATGAAACCTCACAAAGTTGGGTACTAGAGAGTATCTACCACAAAGGTAACAGGAAAACCTTCACACATGACATTCTCTAACAGGAGTGTGTCCTGGACTTCTTGTCTTTAATATGCATACACATATTAAAGGAATCATGTCAAAATGCAGATATTCCTTCCGTGCAGATGTAGCCAGAGGTGGTACATTCCTAAAAAGCTCCTTGGTGGTGACTCTGCTGTCATAGGTCTATAGTCACACTTCAGCACATGAATTTCTTTTTTTTTTTTCCTTCACTGCTCTGGAAGCACAGAAAGTCTCTCCACTCTCAAACTAATACCTAACATTCATTGAGTGATTCACACAGGGCAAACATTGTATGAAGTATGTCAAATGCAATATATCACGTAATTCTCTCAACAGCTTTTTCAATCAACAAGAAGTCATCCTGTCCATTTAATAAATGGGGGAAATGGTCCTTTCAGGGCTGAGCAGATAAAGTCAGGATTTCAGAACATGGCTGGGATTCCAGCCTAGGGAGTGAGCTCCTAAATACTGCAGCCAGAGGGCAGATCAAAAAATAAGAATTGTAGCAAAGAAATTGAAAAATGATTGAGAGTACAACGGAACTTCATTAAAGGATGTTTATGTCAGAATCAGATGTTCCTAAATTGATTAATCCATAAGTAAATTGCAATATTTTAAACTGCTAGAGACACAAATGCCTTAAATAAAAGAGTTAAAAAGAGTTTTACACTTCAAACTCTATATTTTTCTTCTTTCTTCATTTACAGCTGCCAAGTTCAAGAAACCTCTCCCATATCAAGGAGACCCCATGAGTAATAGGTCATTTTGAACTATCAACAGCATCATTTGCAAATGATATATGCAGCATTAAGCAAGTCAACAAACCATTCTTCTGACAGAGTTTTTGTGCCACACCTTTGCAACAAAGCCAAAAAAAAAAAAAATCTGAAAGCAGCACATGGATTAAACTATAGAATCATGCTCAAGTACACATTCTTGTCTACATTCAATATTTTAGTGTATCCTGTCCATCTCCTCCCTTTTGATAACAAACATCTGCTAAGGAGATAATTTAAATATTTCAGTATTTTCTTTTGGTTAAATAGGCCCATCTTTTCCTAATATAGTTTATGTAGTCTATTCCTGTTTATTTCTATTTCTAAGTGACACTGAGATCATTAAGAAGAGCAAACTTTCTATCCCACAAGACCCAAGTTCTGAGTTTGGACATAGTGACATGAATTTCCCATTCACCTACAGTGTAAACACATTTATCCTAAGGCAAAATTTTGTCACAGATGTATGTGGTTCCACACAAACTAAAGCTTTAGGTCTACTCGTCACATAGTACAAGAATGTCATATCCCTGGAAAAATAAACAAATCTATAGCTACCCCACAATACAACAATAGGAGATTTAGCAAATGCCAAGAGCATTATGAGCACATAACCAAAATTGAGACTTAATTTAATATATAATTAATATAGAGAAGAACATTCTTGACCATCTCCTTTTGGAGTGTTTATATTTGGTAAATTTGCACATTTGTATACACAAAAGTGAAGTGGATAGTATAATAATGTTCATATTCCTACTTGTTTCAACAATCTAATCCAAGGATATCTTACTTAGTTTATACCTTTCCCACATTCTTCACATTGACCACCTCAGTGCCTTCTCTCAACCAAGACCATCTCTATGTTGACAGTCCTGAAAATGAGTAACAGGTATCTGCCCATAGTTTCCAACCACATGTGAATTCTTTTTTATTTTATATAATTTATTGATTGGATAGAGACAGAAATCAAGAGGGAAGAGTGAGACAGAGAGGAAGAGAGACAGAGAAACACCTGCAGTCCTACTTCATCACTTGTAAAGCTTTCACCCTGCAGGTGGGGACCGGGGGCTCAAACCTGGGTCCTTGTGCATTGTAATATGTGCACTCAGCCAGGTGTGCCACCACCTAGCCCCCACATTTGAATTCTTTGATAGCTCCCCATTGTCATCAAGGCATCTCCTGAGCTTCTTCAGATGGCTCAGGCAGTGCCTGCCTTTCAGCCACAGCTCCTACCTCTCCACAGACCCTACATTTGAAACCTTAATGCACCACCAGAGTTAAACTGTTCATTTATATTCTGCTTCCCTCTTTCACTTCCCATATACTACACATATCTGGAGTCTCACTGCCCAATAGAAATGCAGCTAAAACAAGTCACAAATGGGGAACCCACAAATGCAATTTCAACTTTTCTAAAAATCACATTAAAAAAATAATCAAGTAGTCTAGAGATAGCTTAATGAGTATGGGGAGTCCACAGGTTCCAAGTTTAATCGCCAGCACCACCAAAAGTCAGAGCTGAGCAGTGGCTCTGGTCTTTCTCTCTGTATCTCTTTTCTCATTTAAATAAAATAAGTATTTGAAAAATACATATAATTTTAAAATAAATAGGAAGATTCACTTAATGGCATAATTTAATTAACTTGGCATGGCCAAAATGGTATCAGTTCAACACAATCAATATAAAATGTATTTTCTATCTCTTTATTTTTGGTTACTAGGTCTCCAAAATCTAGTGTGTATTTCACATTTGCAGCACTTTGCAATTCAGACTAACCACATTTTCCCTGCTCAATAGCCGTAGACAGCTGATATTACTATACTATACAGTGCTGAATGCCCTTAATGAATGCCTTTCTTTTTAAATTTATTTTATTAGAGAAGCAATGATTTACAAGTCAGTTACTACATGGATGTAAGTTCTCATCTTTGTGATAGCTGTTTGTAATCCATTCCCATAATCTAAGAGTTCCTCCACCATCATGCACTGAGCCATCTCAATCTCTTTTCCCAAACTCCATAATGCCCCTGACCTTACTGCAACAGATCATGCCTAGTTCAAGTTTCACTCTGTGTTGTCCCTCTTTTTCTTTGTACTTAAGTTCCACCTATAAGTGAGATCATCTGGTATTCATCCTTCTCCTTCTAGCTGATCTCATTAACATGATTCTTTCAAATACCATGCAAGATGAGGCAAAGGAGATGATTCATCATACTCAATAGCTGAGTATTATTTCATTGTGATATACCACACCTTTCTTTTTTTTTTTTAACCACACCTTTCTTAACATTTCTTCTGTCATTGGGAATCTGGGTTGCTCTGTGTTTAGGCTATTACAAATGGTGCTGCTATGAAATCAGGTAGATATAAATCTCTTTGAATAGTCTTTTGTTGAGGGAGGGAGACTTATCTCTAGGAGGGAGACTGCTATGTAGTAGGATAGGCCCATTTCTAATGTTATTAGATATCTCTAGACTAACTTCCACAAAGTTTGAACCAATTTATATTCTAACCAATAGTATATGTGTTCCTTTTTTTCTACATCCTCAACAGCACTTATTGTTTCTGTCCTTCCTGATGAGTGACATTCTTACAGGAGTGAAATGGTATCTCATTACTATATTTATTTGCATTTTTCTGGTAGTCAGTGACTGATCTTCTACATTTTGTTAGTCTTCTAAATATTCTCTTTAGGAAAGATTCTGTCCATTTCTTCCCCATCTTATAAAGGGGTTGTTTGTGCTTTTTGTTGCTGAGTTTTATGATCTCTTCACATATTTTTGTTATTAGCCCTTAGACATATAGAAAGAAATTCTCCCAATCAGTAGGTGTCTGTTTTTCTGTTTGTCTGGTTGGCATCATGGTAGTATCTGGAACCTGGTGGCTGAAAAGAGAGTTAACATATAAAGCCAAACAAGTTGTTGATTAATCATGAAACTAAAGGCTGGAATAGTGCAGATGAAAAGTTGGGGCGGGGTCTCCATTTTGTAGGTAGCTAGTAGGCATATTTTAGTTATATTCCAAAAGGCCTGTGATTATACTAGTTTTTTTTTTTTTTCTCTGAGCCTGAAATATGATATGCAGGTGGATCCAAGTTATTGTCTGGACAGATGGTGTCATGGCTGGGAAAAGGACTAGAAACCTGGATCAGGGAAGAGACAGACTAGCTCCCAAATATGGGAAAGAGGTATAAATACATTTGACTGTAAACCCCACTAATTTGATGTGATCTGGGGCCCATATTCAGATTAAGAGCTTATATGACCTATGCATCCCTGTAGATATGAGCTAACATTCTGTGGTCATGAGTAGGAATGTTCCAAGCTGCCCCAGTTTCAGGACCCATCTTCCTAGGGTGGAGTATAGACTATGATGGCCATCCTCCCTTCAGAGGATGGAACATTCTCTACCGTTGTTGATCCACAATAAGGGTAAGGTCTTATGAGGGTCCACAAAGGGGTCTATTCTATTGTTCCTGATAGAGATGACTGGTAATATTAGGGAGAGGGATTTATTCGAGGTCTGGGCCTATCTTGTCTGTTTGGGAATCTCAGGACTCCCCGAATAGGGCCCCAGCTGATGAGGTGGCCTGATAGTGACTAAAGAGTCATTGTTAAAGTATGCCAGTCTCTTGCCCTTATTCAGCTTTTGCAGTCCTAACTTTGATAAGGTTAGCTTTGGAGTAAGTGAGGGAACTGTAATAGGAAAGAGGTGAGGAGGGTATCTAAGTCTAAGTAGACACTATTTCATTATGAACTTTATGACTATTGTGTACTTTTCCTTTCAGGTATATATTTTGCCCTAATTTATGGATACATATGAGTATATGCTCTATCTCATGGAACCTGTTCTATATCTAGGTTTTGGGATTTTGTTAGGAAGTGAACCACCTGGAATGGAATTAAAGAATTCTATGAAAGGAAAGGTCTCACCCGAGTAATGAGGTTGAAGGGTTGACATATGACGCCCAACATCTCTGGACATAGTCTGAAGTGAAGCATGCTGAGGTGGTACTTGTTACATTGATTAGGTTGGGATTGGTAGATGGAATATCATTTGGTATGAATTGAGAAAATCATGCAGGAAAGTGAGCCCCACCCTAGAGGTTCCAGGACTGGGGAAAATATAGGCTCTATAGAGGAAGCGGGAGTTTCTTGCTGTCTTAGGGTTTAAGAAGGCAATAGATAGTTACCGCTGGGTTAACTTTGAAAAAAGTCCCTTTATTAGGATTTACTGTACCATACACAGCATCACCATAACTTATGTCCTTTGACAGTATTTGTATATAGCTGTACAAGCAGTTTCTTCTGTTCTCCTTGTTCTAAGCTTTTAAGAGAGTCAACATATGAAAGATGCAACCTATGGTCTGTGTATTAAGAAGGTTGAGACATTCAATCAATTTTTCCCCCTCTCATATTAATTACATAGTGGTTTATATGACTACAAATTAATAGCAGTATACGTAAACACCATTCCCACCACCAAAAGACTGTGTCCCATCCTATCCCCCTCCCCCACCCCATGATGCTGAACATCCACCATCACCCTCAACTAGTAGTTTTTACTTTGGTGCCCTACTCCAAATTCAGTCAAATCCTGCTTTGAGTTTCCCTTTCTGTTATTCTTTCTCAACTTCTGTTTATGAGTGGGATCATCCCATACTCGTCTTTATCTTTCTGTGACTTAGGCCACTTAACATAATTCCTTCTAGCTTCATCCAAGATGGGTCAGAGAAGGTGAGTTCATTGTTCTTAATAGCTGCATAGTATTCCATTGTATATATATCACAGATTTCTCAGCCATCATCTGTTGTTGGACACCTGGGTTGCATCCCATATTACAAATTATGCTGCTATGAACATAGGCTTACAAATAACTTTTTGGTTGGGTGTTATTTGTTATGGGGTCCTTGGAGTATATCCCTAGGAGAGGAATTACTGGGTCATATGGAAGGTCCATGTCTAGCCTTATGAGAGTTCTCCAGATTGCTCTCCACAGAGATTGGACAAATTTACAGTCCCACCAGCAGTGCAGAAGGGCTCCTTTCTCCTCACAGCCTCTCCAGCATTTGCAGCTGCTATCCTTTTTGATGTATCCCATTCTCATGGAGGTAAAGTGGTATCTCAGTATTTTTTTTATTTGCATTTCTCTGACAATCAGTGACCTGGAGCAATTTTTCATGTGTTTGTTAACCTTGTGGATCTCTTCTGTAGTGAATGCTCCGTTTATATCCTCTGCCCATTTTTGGATGGGGTCATTTGTTTTTTTGTTGCTAAGTTTGCTGAGCTCTTTGTATATTTTGGTAGTTTCTTTTCTGATGCACGGCATGTGAAGATCTTCTCCCATTCTGTGAGAGGTCTCTTTGTGTGATAGTTTCCTTGGATGTGCAGAAGCTTTTCAATTTGATGTAGTCACATTGATTTGTTTCTGCTTAGTCTTCCTTGCAATTGGGTTTGTATCATCAAAGATTTCCTTGAGGTTTAGGTGGGAAAATGTTCCACCAATGTTTTTCCTCTAAGTATTTGATAGTTCCTCATTTAACATCCAGGTCCTTGATCCATTTGGAGTTGATTTTTGTTTCTGGTAAGGTAAAGTGGTTCAGTTTCATTCTTCTACATGTTTCAACCCAATTTTCCTAGCACCATTAATTAAAGAAAGCCTCCTTCTCCATTTAATACTTTGGGCCCCCTTATCAAAGAATAGATGTCCATAGGTCTGGGGGTTTAGTTCTGGGTTTTTAGTCTATTCCACTGGTCTGTGTGCCTATTTTTGTTCCAGTACCAGGCTGTTTTGATGATGATGACCTTATAATATAGTTTGAGATCTGGGAGTGTGATGCCTCCATTTCTGTTTCTTTTTCTCAAGATTGCTTTGGGGATTCTAAGTGTTTTCTGGTTCCAGATAAATGATTGTAATTTTTGTTCTATTCTATTAAAGAAGCTTGGAGCTTTGATGGGTATCACATTAAATTTGACTCTGGGAAGAATATTCATTTTGATTATATTAATTATTTCAATACATGAGCATGGAATGTATTTCCATTTCTTCATAGCATTTTCTACTTCCTTGAATAGTGGCTCATAGTTTTCAGTGTACAAGTCTTTCACTTCTTTGGTCAGCTTTATTCCTAGGTATTTTATTGATTTTGCTGCAACAGAGAATGGGAGTTATTTCTGGATATCTTCATATTTGGATTTAGTGTTTTAATAAAGAAATGCCACCGATATTTGTACATTGATTTTGTAGCCTGACACCTTGCTATATTGTCTAATAACTTCTAGTAGCTTTCTGTTGGATTCTTTAGGTTTTTCTATGTATACCATCATATCATCTGCAAATTCTGAGAACTTGACTTCTTCCCTTCCTATCTGTATTCCTTTGATTTCTTTCTCTTACCTGATTGCTATGGCAAGAACTTCCAGTACTATGTTGAAGAGTAATGGTGATAATGGACAGCTCTGTCTAATCCTCAATCTGAGGGGGAATGCTTTCAGCTTCTGTCCAGTGAGTATGATATTGGCTGTAGGTTTGCTATATATGGACTCCACTATCTTGAGGAATTTCTCATCTATTCCCATTTTTTGCAGTGTTTTGAGCATGAATGAGTGTTGGATTTTGTCAAAGCCTTTCTCTGCATCTATTGTTTGTTGGTACTATGTGTAAGCCTGATAGAGCTTAGGGAAAACCAACCCCGTCCTTGGATGGAGGTCATAGAAGATAATCTCTTGGTAAGTAAGTCTCTCTCAACCGAGGTGAGCATAAGGGGGGAAACTCAGACTTGGTTCTTTCCTTCTTGACTCTCAGGCCCACAGAAACCCCAGTACTTCCCTCCATTAACTGCAGGCCACATGGCCACAGATTCACTTACTCAAAGTCACCTTCTGATCACAGAAGAACACACCTTATCACACACTTCATCACACACCTCAGACCCCAGACAAGAGAAATTCCAAACTATATGGCTTTTTGATATCCATCTTCTCTCTGTCTCACCCTATGGGTTTAACCCCTATGCTTCTCTCAAATACCTTTGGATAATTAAGTTGCTTGCGTCATGGAGAATAACTGTCTTGTATCTCATCAATTCCTGTCATACCAGCCCCCTACCTTAGGGGCATGCCAACCGTTAAGAAACCTGTAGTTTCTGACATATTTCAGTAATATTCCCTTCGTTTGTTTTTCTATTTAACTCATGTCCACTTTGCTAATAAACAGATTCTACAGATTCTAGGATTCTATGATTCTAGGCATGCTAAGAGTCCCTTGGTGTCTTTTACTTCGTGTCACCCCTGTCGTGAGCAAGAAAGAACCAGCCCGTTACCTTTCCCCTGAAGACCACCCCAAACGAGAGAGAGAAAGATACCGAAATCTGGTGCCCAGAGCATGGGGCAGTATTTCCCCCCAGAACCAGAGAGAGAGAGAGATACCAAAATATTGAGATAATCATGTGGTGTTTGGTTTTGCTTTTATTAATGTGGTGAATGACATTGATTGACTTATGGTGAACATATGTGTAACCACCCTTGAATCCAGGGATAAGTCCTACTTGGTCATGCTGAACAGTATTTTTATATACTGCTATATCCAGTTGACCAGGATCTTGTTCAATATTTTGGCATCTATTTTCATCAGAGGTATTGGCCTGTAGTTTTCCTCTTTGTTGTGTCCCTATCTACTTTTGGTATCAGGGTGATGTTGGCTTCATAGAAGGTGAAAGGAGTGTTCTTGTTTCTTTGATCTTGTGGAAAAGCTTTAGAAGTCTAGGTATTAACTGTTTCCTGAAAATTTGTAGAATTCATTTGTAAATCCATGTGGTTCAGGACTTTTGTTGTTAGGAAGATTCTTAATAATTGTTTCAATTTCTTTGTCTGTGATTGGTACATTTAGGTTTTGTAGTTCTTGGTTCAGTTTTGGCAGGGCATATACTTCTAGGAATTATTCCACTTCTTCCAGATTCTCTAGCTTGGTGACATACAGTTCTTCATAAAAGTTTCAGATTATTTTCTGCATTTCTGTGGTGTCCACTGTGATATCTCCTCTTATCATTTACAATTCTACGTATTTAAGTCTTCTCCTTTTTTTTTTAATGAGTCTGGCTAGGGGTTTGTTAATCTTGTTTATTTTTTCAAAGAAGCAACATTTGGCTTCATTGATCTTTGTATGGTTCTCTTATTTTTTATGTTGTTTATTTCTGCTCTAATTTCAGTGATTTCTGTCCTTCTGGTTGCTTTCAGGTTCTTTTGTTCCTCTTCCTCTAAGTCCTTAAAGTATACAGTAAGCTTGGTTATTTGACTTTTTCTTGTTCTCTAATGAGTGACTGTATGGCTATGATTTTCCCTCTCAGTACTGCTTTAGTTGTGTTTCAAGTATTTTGATAGCTTCTTTTTTTTCATTTTCATTTGTTTCCTGAAATATTTGAATTTCTTGCTTGAGCTTCTCTGACCTGTTGGAGAATGGGGCCCACTGTCCCAGGAAGTTGAGACTGTTGTTTCCATGAGGTCCAAGGTAGTTGACCTCCAACTCTCCCTTTGGATCAAGATGAGGGCAGGTTCCCTTGACCTCTTGAATTAAAGATGGATCGTTTCTCTGGAATGGGGGCTACCTTTCTGCACATGCCTCTCCTTTCCCCTTAAAAGAAAGGCCATGAATTACTGTACATTGTGTTTGGCCTAACTTGAAAGCCACCACATACATTCTTGGTGGCATATAGTTCAATTGCCCCCTTCTCTTCCCCCTTCCTCTCAGGTGCCTATAATTTACCCTGAAGTGCCTGTAATTTTCCCCCAGGGAAATATGCATTGTGAAGCTTGTGATCAAGCCTTGTATGGTAATTCTTCACTTGCGATCAAATAGTTTGTAGGTGAAAATACACTACTATGCATTGTGTTGCTCTGTGCTTGGGTTAATGATTACCTTGATCTTCTACCTAGGCAATGGGTATATGTACTTGCTTTATTTTTCAATAAAGGAGTTTCCCCACTGAGGCTCTCCCAGGGCTGACTGCTTGTCTCCCTGTGCACTTTTCTCTCAACATGCTGAGCAACCCCAGGACTCGCAGAAGCCACTTTTGACTACTGCTTCCAACTGCAGGGGAGATGGGCAGACCCAGAGTGGCCTGCATTGACCCAGAAGTTATTAAGCATCAATTCCCAATTTAGCAACTTTTAGTAACTTTCTGTTTGTTGTTTAATGTTAGCTTTGCTCCACTGTGGTCTGAGAAGATACTTCAGATAATTTCAATGTTCTCGAATTTGTTGATACTGTCTTTGTGGCCTGATATGTAGTCTATCCTTGAAGATGTGCTGTGTGGATTTGAATGTGTATTCCAGTTTTGGGGGGGGTGAAGAACTCTGAAAATATCCAGGAGGTCTAGTCTGTCCATCTCTTCATTTAATTCTCTTGTTTCTTTGTTGATTCTCTGCTTCATTGATCTAAGTGTGAGAATGGGGTTTTGAATAGGGAATTGATTCCTGCTATTATTATATTACTATTGATGTATTTTTGTAGTTCTTTTGGTAGGTGTTTGATGTATTTAGATGGGCTCTCATTGGGTGCATAATTGTTAATAATTGCTAAATCTTCTTGGTTGATTGAATCTTTAATCATTATGTAACGGCCTTGCCTATCTTTTATTATTTAATTTAATTTAAATTCTATTGTGTCAGAGATGAGAATGGCTCTTCCTGCCTTTTTTTTTTTTGTGTGTGGTCCACTCGCCTGAATGATAGTCTTCCATCCTTTCACTTTAAGTATGTATTTGTCTTGTTGGGTCAGGTGGGATTCTTGTAAACAGCATATGGTTGGGTTGTGTCTTCTGATCCATTCTCCCACTCTGTGCCTTTTAATGAGTGTGTTTAAGCCATTGACATTTATTGATATTATGGATTTAATTAATTACAGTGCCATTATTCAATAATTTTTTATTTGCTCTCATATATCAAGTGTTTTGGTGATGTTCCTGTTTATAAGAGGTCTTTTAGAACTTCTTTCAAGGCAGGCTTGGTAATGGCTGCCTCCTTTATCTGTTGTGTCTGAGAAGGTTTTGATCTCTCCATCTAGTTTGAATAAAAGTCTAGCAGGATATATTATTCTTGGTTGAAACCCTTTTTCACTGAGGTCTCCATAGATATCTTGTGATTCTCTTCTGGCTTTTAGAGTTTGAGTGAAGAAGTCTGCTGATAGTCTTACTGGTTTTCCCCTGTATGAGACTTTTTTTCTCTTGCAGACTTTAGGATCCTTTCTTTATCCTTACTTCTTTTCATTGTATCTATGATGGGTCTTGGTGTCTCTAGGTCTGGGTTGATTCTGTTGGGGACTCTCTGGGCCTCTTGAATTTTAATGTACTTTCAGTTGTTTAGGTCTGGGAAGCTTTCTTCTATTATTTCCTCTAGGATGTTTACTTCCCCTTCCTCTCTTTCTTCCTCTGATAGGCCAATTATACAAATGTTACTTCTTTTGAGGTCATCCCATATGTCTCTGTTGTTTTTTTCAGTGTCTCTCAATCTCTTTTTTGGCTATTTCACCTCTTTCTTATTTTCCTCTAGCTCATCTTCTATCTGGCTGATTCTGTTTTCTGTTTCTGTTAATCTGCTTTCCCTTCCCTTAAATTCTTTCTTCAGTTCAGTTATAGTATTAACTTGTTCTGCTAATTGGCCTTTTAGCTCAGCTATTTCAGCTTTCAGTTCTCTAATTACCTCGAGGTAGCTAGTATTTTACTTGAGGGTCTCATCTGTTGTTTCCCTAATTCTGATAGCCCTTTCCTCCATAGTTGTCTTCATTTCTGTGATTATTAGTTTTATTATTGCTTGCATACTTTTCTTATCTATGGTTACTTCTGACTGATTTGGAGTTTCCTCTGTGCTCCAGTCCTGATTCATTGTGGTAGCAGTTTTATTTATTCTTGATTTAACCATTTTCATTTATTGATGTGGTTTTTATTTATCTGTTACGTCATTCTTCAGTTGTTGTGTTTTGAGTACTAGCTTTGCTATACCAAAGACTTTTCACAAATGTAGTCACCAATTATAAGCTTCATTACTCAGGTGAGACCTTTCCTTTCATAGTATTCTCTATTTCCATTCCAGGTGGTTCACTTCCTAACAAAGTCCCAAAACCTAGATATAGACCAGGTCCCCTGAGATAGAGCATATGTTCACACATATCCATAAACTAGGGCAAAATATATACCTGAAAGCAGAAGTACACAATAGTCTGCAGTGAGTATCCCCCCAAACACATTATCTGCACTATTCCAGCCTTTAGGTCCATAATGATTCAACAATTTGTTTGCCTTTGTATGTTAACTCTCTTTCAGCCACCAGGTTCCAGATGCCAGCATGATGCTGACCAGACATCCCTGGACAGAGGACCCCACCAATGTGTCCTGGAGCTCTGCTTCCCCAGAGCCCCACCCTATGAGGGAAAGAGAGAGGCAGACTTGGAGTATGGATCTACCAGTCAACACCCACATTCTGTGGGGAAGCAATTACAGAAGCCAGACCTTCCACCTTCTGCAACCCACAATGACCTTGGGTCCATACTCCCAGAGGGATAGAGAACGGGAAAGCTACCAGGGGAGGGGATGGGATATAGAGATCTGGTGGTGGGAATTGTGTGGAGTTGTACCCGTCCTATCCTATGGTTTTGTTAATGTCTAATTTTTTAATTAATTAATTAATTAATTAAAAAAATCCTATAGGTAGTCTTTCCCAGGCAGGGCTGAGGCTCTGATTGGTCAGATATTTTGTCGCTCAAATAGAGCTCCAGCCACCTAACAAAAAAAGGGAAGGAAAAGAAAGAGAAAAAAGTTTGGAATGACACCCCTGCTGTGCCAGGAATCTTGGTAAAGAAAATAACTCAGCAGGGAGCATGCTATGAGCAGCTGGCCAACCTTTCTGGGGTGGGTGAAAATGGTAAGTTCAGAAATAATGAAGCCAAAGATTTTCCTTTGTCTGTTTGGCTTCTGTTTACCAGCCTAATAGTCAGTTATAGGACTCTTTTTTGGTGTCACCCTGACCACCCCCTACTCACCCTTTCACAGAAGTGCCAATTATCCTACCCTCTCCAGAGAATACTAGGTTGTAGTCCACTTTTTTTTTTTTTTTTGGAGCTCACGCCAGGTGTTGTTTCCAAGTTGTCATCTTGGCTCCACCCCCCTCCTTATTAATTTTCTATCTGGTTGATTTTTCTGTTTGGTACAGCAAAGTGTTATAGTTCAATCCAACATCTGTTGCTGAGTGGTTACTCCATAAAAATTTATGTAACAAATGAAACATAAGTGTTCTATTTATCACACTCATTATTTTAAATCATCTTCCCATCAATAGAATAATTAGCTTTAGGTCTAGTCAATCAATATAAGTATTCACAGCTCTTAGGGTGCCCTTTCTAAGTAAGCACAGTCTAAATCTTTCCCCCAAAGCACCCATCCTAGTTCATCCTTGGTCAGACAAAATGATAGCTAGTATGTGTTGAATAATATTGGACCCCAGATATTGTTCAAAGTATGTAACATGTCCACTCACTTAATCCTTGCAACTATTTTGAAGCAAACACAACTATACATCATCTCCATTGTGCAGATGAGAAAATCAAGACAGAGAAAACTTAAGTTTTCTATAAGTAGGCATGGGTAAGAAACATTAGGACAAAGAAATTCAATGACACACAGTCTGGTTCCAAAACCCACAAATGATAAACATTCTCTCCACCAAAAAGGGAGCTGCAATTTTTTAAGGCAGAGAATCTGCCATTGTAGCTTACAGTTACCCCTGGGAATAACCTAGTCACCTTGTAACTCAGATTTTCTCATTGCTAAAACTGGACATCAGTAATGCCTAGCCCCTAGGTCGGAGTGGGAAACATCTATCCCTCAGGCTCTATAAGTCTGAAAAAATCATTTGGTCTGGTACTGCCAAAGTAACCTCAGGCAGGACTCAAAATTCAATAAGTGCTACTGTTTAAGCTGATAGTGTAATGTGACACACAAATGTTATTATAAATATCTAAATGACTGTTGGTGGAAGGCTCCCTATTCCTGCTCTAGGTAATTCTAAAAATTAATGAACTTATTAATATACAATATCTAGGACTTAGCAGATGCTCAAAAAAACAATAACTATTTGTTTGGACCAATCATCTTTGTGTTGAGAAACAAATTCAAATCAATTAAAAATAAAATTAGAATATATGGGTTTATGTAATGGAAAATTCTAGGGTAGACAGGGCTGAATTGGGGTTTTAAATAAAGGCATGTGGATTGGAATGTCTATTTCTCTTGTTTTCTCAATTCTTCTATTTTCTGAGCTCATTCATCCTCTAATCGGTTCCACATGGTGACTCCCAGAACTCCAGGCCTACAGCCACATCCTGATGAGTACAGGTGGAAAAAGCATACCATTCCCAGTAATTCTGACAAAAGGGACAGGACTTAGATTCATCTGATTGTGTTGAGTCAGCCTTTTCCTGAATAATCTCTGAGACTGATTGAGAAGGGAATGGACTTTAGGTTGATAGGCTAGTCCATGGAACCAGGAAACCAGGGTTTGCCCTAGCCAGGTGAGAACAGAGGTGGGCTGGTTTGCTAAAGGGAAAAGAAGGTGCTATTATTCATAAGATGAACTATGGTAGGAAAATTATGAATATTTCCAAGATTTGTATGTTCTCAACAGATGGGGTTCCCTGGCCCATCAATGGGGTTCTTTTAATAGTGAGTGCCAGTCTGCCTTGCAGACTCTTCAAGCCCTGAAAGTATATGGGCCCCACTCTCCTCCCAGCTACTGCAAAGCACAAATTAGTCACTCCATGGGCCACTTCCGAGGCATATCAGAGACCAGCTGTACAAGGACCTGTCACCTTCTTGTCAGCAAAAGTTTTCTGTCCAAAGAACTTTCGTCATCACTCCTTTCTCAAGTAGCAGGATGTCACTTAAAGAGACAGCTGAAGTCACTCACAATGGCTGGTCTCAAATCAGCACTCACTGGCCTTGTCAGTGAAAGCCTCACCCCGCAGCGAAAACTGTCACTGATCATGTTTAGATATGTACACAGAGGTACTAGATTAGAAGAGAGAATGCACAAGATAGGATTTTAAAAGAGGCCAAGTTGCAAGAGAAATCTTAATAGGAAGAACTAAAGGCTTCAGTTGGAAGTAGTGGGGGCATCTTAAAAAAAAAATCTGACTTATATTACCCACCTAAGCCAGCAAGCATGTATACACACACACACACACACACACACACACACACACACACACACACAGCCCTTATCTATGTACAACGTATCAGACTATACACTCCATAGATCCACATATTTTACAAACATCCGAACTTTGACAGGATATCAATGGATCGTTGTTTTATCCAGATTACTACAAATGGCTTATATTTACCTTCATATTGAAATGCTCTTATATTATATCATAAAGCAAATATTAACATAAAATCTCAATTACCTTTTGAATAAAAATAGTAAAAAGAACTATGTATCAATCCAGTCATGTTTGTTGCCTCTTTTAGCATGTACTCTACTTAAGGCAAGTCTCTCAGTCACATTATTGTTGATGCTCTAGGTTGAATAATTCTTTGTTTAGATGTGTGTGCAGGGTGAGAGTGGTGAAAATGGCCTTGTACTTTCTACAAAGTTTAACAACATCCCTGATCTCTCTACCCACCAGATGCCAGGAGCACTTTTCTAGTCTTTGCCAAAGTCCCCAAGGCAACAACGTCTCTGGTTGAGATTTACTCATTTAAGGACTCTAGTAAATACTATCTTTACTATTATATTGGTGGGATAATTGGCTAATTATTAATTATTTTGCATTGGCTAGTGGGTGACTATTGTGCTTCAACTTTGGGTAGCTTTGTTTTGATTTTTTTTCTTGTTATTATTCAATGTATCAGTGATTAAAACACTAATAGTATCTATAACATTTAGGTTGATAGTTATTCATTCCTACAATTGTTCTGCCTAAACTTCAGGTAGAAGAGAGTAGAGGCTTTCATAGAAAACAAAATTTAAAAACAAATGTATTAAGCAGCTGTATGATTTGAGATTAGTTTCTGACTTCTATTTTGAGTTTTTGTCACTATGCAATGAAGACTTTAACAGTTACCCAAGGACAGGACGTTGTAGGTATTTTATAAAAGATGATTGTTCCACAAGACAAAGCATGCTCACTAGATATCAGTTTACACAAAGAATTAATTTTTCTCCAAAAGGGTCTAACTCTACGTAAAAAAAAAAGTCCAGAGATCCTCTGTGAGGGTGAAAGTCAAGCTAAGTAAAGTCTGTTCTGCTTTGCAGAGCTTTGTTTTTCATTTTAATAAAACTTTAAATTACCTTCTATTCTCCTGTAACTCATTTTCATCAAATCATCAAGTGCTCCTAGTGTCTAAAGAAAGTATTAAAAACTTTGGCCCCAAAACATCTCTTTTCTTAAATGTCTGCACTTCTGTCTTAATGTAAACAATTTCATATCAGGACTTCTCTTCACTAGTCTTTATGTTGAACCCATGGTTTCCTGAGTCCCGTCCACCCTATGCATCCTGTGTGAGAGACTAAATATTTGATATACAAATGTGAAAATTATAAACATAAATCAAACTTTGTATTTATATGCAAAATATAAATACAGTGTTCTGAAATGGGATTTTCAACAAATAAATTAAAACCCGTAATCTTATCAAATAGGTCCAAGGACTTCTATTGACAAAATCATTACTAGAGGAGACCATATTTATCATGAAGATGCTTCTATGGCCAAAGTCATGCTTATCTCTTTTTGGACTGTTCTTTCAGTCTATGTGGTATATTTTAGAAACCTTTACAAGGAGAGAAAAATCTAATCTGAGGAACAAAAGTTCTGAAAAGTAGCAACCAAGTGGTGGTACACCTGGTAAAGTGAGCACACAGACACACACCATGCTTAATGATCAGAGTTCAAGCCCTCAGACTCCACCAGCAGGGAGAAGACTTCGTAAGCAATACTGCAGATGTATCTGCTTCTCTCAGAAGTGTCATGCTTTCCTATGAGCTTACAACACCCCCCACCCATCACTCTCTATCAAAAACAGAAAGTAAAACGATGGCCACTGGGAGTGGTAGAGTTGTCCAAGTGCCAAGTCCCAACGATAATCCTAGTAGCAAAAACAAATTTTTAAAAAATTTAAAAAAAAATTGAGATTCTTTTTTTTAAAAAATGACAATGTTAGGGCCAGGCAGTAGCACACTGGGTTAAGAGCACATGGCACAAAGCGCAAGGACCGGCTTAAGGATCCCCGTAGGAGCCCGTGCTCCCAACCTGCATGGGGGGGGGTCACTTCACAGGCGGTGAAGCAGGTCTGCAGGTGTCTATCTTTCCTCCTCTCTGTCTTCCCCTCCTCTCTCTACATTTCTCTCTGTCCTATCCAACAATGACAAACAACGAGGGCAACAAAAAGGGAAAAAATAGCCTCCAGGAGCAGTGAGATTCATAGTGCAGGCACTGACCCCCCACAATAACCCTAGAGGCAAAAAAAAAAAAGATAATGTTAACCTAGGATTTTATTCTGTTTGGGGGAGTCAGCTCAGTTGGTTACCATAATACTGGGGAATTTGACCAAATTAAAGAGGTAAGAAGAATTTTAGATAAAGCATAATTTTTTATTTAAAAGATTATTTTCCTTTTAAGACTTTTTCTTTGGATGCTACTCCATAAATTTTATATGGCAACTTCCATCAACTTTTTTTTTTTACCTCCTTTACACTGCTGTACTATCTCCTCTTCCACACTTCTGATGACTGATTTACTTATGTATTACATTTATTATACTATCTGGCTTCCCCAAAGGAAAGGAAGCTCTGTGAAGGAAATGATCTTTGTTGATGGACTTAAGCCAAAAATTTAACACAGTTACTGAAACACTGTGAATGTTCGGTGAATACATTTCAAATACATGTAAAGAAAGGCAACACATTTTTTTTTTAAAAAAAGTGCTCCTCTTTTCCCTCTAATACATGAGAGGGGTTTTGGAGATTCAGGACTGGCAGATGGAAAGAATGGAAGATTCAAGGCAATAAGGTTGTCAAATGTGATGCTAAAGTGACTGCATATGAGGTTACAGCTGAGTAATAATAACATCAACATTTATTTAGAGCTTTACAGTTTGCTAAGGAAATTGGTAGCCCAGGAGAATACAGTTGAGATGAGGAAAAGCAGATGGATGCAATGACCACAAGAAAAAAAAAAAAGACAATCCGATGGAGTAAAGGAGCAGGGACAGAAAGGTCATTTTAAAGCAAACTGTCTCTTGAACTTAATGAGAACCAAGGGGATTCTTAGAGGAAACAGAAGGAGCACAGAACTTTGGTGGAGGGTGTGGTAAATTACATACACACACACACACATACACACACACACACACACACGTGCATGTGAAAATATATCCCTGAAATTATATGATTTTGTTAAATTATACAGATGAAAGTTATTTTAAAAATCAAGAAACTCCATTGGAGACCCAGTGTACTATACTGGAGGAAGATTTAGGTTGGTGATGGGAATGATATACCCATGTGACAAAATCATTATATCACTAATGAAGCAATAAAAAAGAAAAGAAAATAGTAGGATGGGGCTGGGTGGCAGCACACCTGGTTGAGTCCACATGTTACAATGTTCAAGGACCAGGGTACAATCTCTCAGTCCCCACCGGCAGGGGGAGGCACTTCACTAGTAGTGAAGCAGTGCTGCATGTGTCTTTCTCTCTCCCTATCCCCCCCTTCCTCTAAATTTCTGGCTGTCTCTATGCAATCAATAAATAAAGATAATAAAAAATAGTAGAACTAATTGATAAAAGTAACTAAAAAACAGACCAAAATGAAGTTCTAAAAATATTTACACCTTTCAGTGAAAATTCATATAATTACAAGTATTTTTCAGAATGTAAAACACACATTACAAAAAAAAGTTTACATGGTGACCAAAACTGCTGACTAAGCAAAAACACTCTACTTACATATCACTGTAAAAAAAGAATGTATGGGCTTATAAGATAGCAAAAGACTTTCATGCATGAGGTTCCCAGGTTCCAGATTCAATTCCCAACCCATCACCATAAGCCAGAGCTGAGCAGTACTCTGGTCTTGCTATCATTACAATTAAATAAATAAATGTGCTTTAAAAAAGAAGAAGAAGGAGGAGGAGGAGGAGGAGGAGAAGGAGAAGGAGAAGGAGAAGGAGAAGGAGAAGGAGAAGGAGGAGAAGAAGAAGAAGAAGAAGAAGAAGAAGAAGAAGAAGAAGGAGAAGAAGGGATTAAATAATGACAATATTCAGGAAGCATGGTAAAACAAGCATCCTTATCCTCGAGGTAAAATATAAATTGGACAATCCTTTTGAAAAGAAATGTTTAAGATGAATCAAAACCATTAAAACTTTCATATGTTTTGGCAAGGGTTCTACTTTTAAGAATCTGCGCCAAGAAGAAATCAGCACTGTAGACAAAGATTTATGTGTAAAGCCTCAGTATAGTTGATTTTTTTTAATGCTGAAATAATTATATAAGTTATGGCATTACTATAGAGCAGAATGTTATGTAACTATCGATAATTACATTTATGTAAAATGTTAATGACATGAGAAAGGCTCATGATATAAGGTCAAATGAACTGAGATAGGAACAGTGTCATATATGACATGTGGTATCAACTAATAGTATAAGTATTCATCTTAACTCAGTTAGAGAATGAGATTTTCTTTTTATTTAATTGCTATTTGACTTAGTTTATCAAAAAAGTTTATTAGTTTTTTTAAAATAGAGAGCAGAAACACAGCCAATTTTTTTTCATATAGAGAGAAATGAATGATGTTAGAATTGCATTTTAGAATTGTTACATACATAAACTCTGGAATTATTTTCATATGCCTAATGGCTCATTATGCATGACTCAGAAAATAATTTCCTATTTTAATGCATATTCCACAGCTCTGGTTTCCCGTTCCTAGTTTTTCATGAAATACAGTCTGTCTTCATGAGAGGTCAACAAACCTTTTCTGTGAGGAGTCAGACAGTAAATATTTTTGGTTCTGTGGGCCAGATAGCATTTGCTACAACTAGTCAACCTCTGCTGTTGGAGCGTGAGAGCACCACATAGTTATGGCAAGGTTCCAGCAAAACTTTATTTATAAATGCAGGCCACAAGTGAGATAAGCAACATCGGGGAGGGGGAAGAGGAAGAGGAGGTGGGGGAGGAGAAGTTGAAAAGGCAACTATGTGGAGGGAGCAGGCTTAAGGGCTCCAAGTTTGTCCTACCTTTTCCCATAGGCTTCTTACAACTATCCCAGGAAGAGGTTGCTGTTTGGCTCAACATGCTGAAGAGGAAAGTAGATGTCAGATCAGAGACATGATTCCCTCACCCAGCCCCACAGTCCTAGGTGACTGTGCTGATGCTCATATCAGATCAGTGCTGCTTCCAAATCCCACCTCCCCTGACCCAGCATCCTGTGCACATTTGAGGCCCAGAATCTAGCTTAACTTCTTATAGTCCATGCTGTGCCCTGTTACCGAAATTAAACCAAAAATGTCAAAACTCTGGAATCATTGTACTCTCTAGATCTTCTCACTAGGATTAGATCAGAAAGGAAGATATTGGGGGTCAGGCAGCAGCACAGCAGGTTAAGTGTACATGGCACAAAGCTCAAGGACTGGCATAAGGATCTCAGTTGGAACTCCCAGCTCCGCACCTGCAGGGGGGTTGCTTCACAAGTGGTGAAGCAGGTCTGCAGGTGTCTATCTTTCTCTCCCCTCTCCGTCTTCCCCTCCTCTCTCAATTTCTTTCTGTCTTATCCAACAAAAATAACAATAACAACAAGGGCAACACAAAATGGGGGAAAATGGCCTCCAGGTGCAGAGGGTTTCTAGTGCAGGCACCAAGCCCAGCAATAACCCTGGAGGCAAGGAAGGAAGGAAGGAAGGAAGGAAGGAAGGAAGGAAGGAAGGAAGGAAGGAAGGAAGGAAGGGAAGAAGGGAGGGAGGGAAAAAGAAAGGAGGATATTTTCAGAGGTGATACAGGGATACATGGACAAGGAATGGGTAAGAAGGGACTTGGAGACAGAGGCAGGGGTTAGAATACACCATCTGCTAGCAATGTCCCAGGAGATGCTGGTCTGGTGCCTACTCCTCTCTGGGACTCAGTATCCCCTCTGTAACTTGAGTGGGTAATTGGATAAGGAATATCCAAGCTCCCTGCTCCAATAATTCATCACTGGCTCTATTTCTCAGTACTTTGGGCTGAAGCCTTTGGAGCCTACATTTCCAGATGACTGGCTCAATTCACAATTCTGTTTCCCTGTCCACACATGCAAAACAACAGCAGCATCTGACCTTCATACGAAAGTAGAATGAAGAGTGGGCCAAATACAGTCCGCAGTAAGAGCCACTCCAGCCAGAGGAGATTCACAAAGCAAAAAGCACATTCCCCAAGTTCCTGCTGGGGGGAGGAGGGAGGAAGCCACTGCTTCCAATAAAGACTTCATTCCAGAAATCCCACATAATGGCCTCACAAGCGCCTTGGTGTGATAAAGAGATGACTATTTCAGTGGAAAGAATCAGTCCAGAGAGAGAAGTGGGTGGAGGTCCCTGCAAGTGCTCTTTCCAAGAGATGTGAAACTCAGTGCTTTGAACCAGAATACTGACTTTTCTGTTTCCAATGTAATGGTTTTTACCTGGTTAAGAAGATTTGGCCCTTGACAAAAAACAAACAAACAAACAAACAAAAAAAACTGCTAGTATTAAGTGTGTTTTCAATTGGAAAATAGGAAGACAGGGAACAGGTCTTTGTAGAGTGTGGCTATCACCCCAGTTTATTGATGGCTCAGTGTCTCTGTGGCCAACACCAGGGAGCATTTAGTACTTCCTCATGGACTCAGAGCTCAGAATCAGAGGATGTCAAGGCTATATTTTGTCCTTCAGTAACTTTCCAGATTAAAATAGTTTCCCTTTTGCAATTGGCAAAATAATAATAAGTTTATAAGCAATTCCTCTGTTTGCATGATTCTCTCTTCCAAGTTCCACTCACACAACATTTTGAAAATGATGTTGAAAATCCTTCTGGCATGTCACAAAATCCCATTGTATTGCATGTCTTCACTCTGATGTCCCTCCAACCTGCTCTTCTCTCTCCTTTGCTCTGTGAAATGCCACACAAAGTATAACAATAATAAGAAAAAAAAATGTGAGCTTTGAGACCAAAGAGCTAGTTTTAACCTTAGCCCACCAGTTAAAACTAAATAGCTTTACATCTTGATTTTCTTGACTCATCAGAGTAAGAAGGACTTTATGGGGTGGGACAAATAGCATAATAGTTGTGTAAAGAGTCTCATTTCTGAGACTCTGGATGTCCTAGGTTCAGTCCACTGCACCACCACAAGCTAGAATGGAGCAGTGCTCTAGTATAAACAAACACAGTATCACAAGCTCTTTTGATTGACTTGAAGAACCAACAGTTACTTTAACTCACTCTTCTCTGTCTCCACCAGGCATCAATACTATTTCTACTCTTAAAGAATCACACTTAAGTGAAAACAGGAGTATCACAGTTCAGAATGTCATGTTTTAGAGTGGGACTTGCAGACAGGGGAGGCAAGAGCTCATCCTGGAGGAAAGGGATCAATGCCCCATAAGGGGACTTTTGGGCAGGTTCTGGTAAGTGGTGATACCTGAACCTAGGGTTTGACTTTGGATGATAATTAGAAATAAATCTAAAGAAAGGATGACAGCTTCAAGTACAGGAAAGAGATGATATGAAAGATAAAGAGGACAAAGAAGACAGGATAAGCCTGAGGAGCCTGAGGGTCATGTGGTGGTAATGGGGCGTCTTGGTAGATAGTTTAGAATATGGTCAGTGATAAAAATTCCTTTTATTGTGACAACTGACATATAGCAGGTGCTCAAATCTATTAGAAAACAAACTAATCAATCCAAAAAAGTATCATTTACTTTGCTTAAAACCAACTTCTCTAACCATTACTGTAACCAGAGGGGAAAAAAAAAGTACTAATCATACATAAAGAGAAAAGGAAAATAGATGGAAAAAATAATTATGTGAGTGTAAATTTACTTTGCTTTGTTTTCACTCTACAAAGGTAATTATGACTGCTCATTTTCCATGTGTCAGGAAGCTTTTATCATGGTTTCACTTCCACACAACAGGCAAGGAAAATTGAGCAACACAAGAAGGAAGGGAGGATTTTGTTACTGCTTTGATTGTATAATTAGGATACAGTAACTGCAAAAAGAATTGAAAATTACCACACCTGGGCTCACAAGACAGCTAGCCTGGATAGTACACCTGCTTAGTCTTACAGATGACCCAGTTTTTTTTTTTTTTTTATTTAAATTTTTAATTTAAGAAAGGATTAGTGAACAAAAGCATAAGGTAGGAGGGGTACAACTCCACACAATTCCCACCACCCAATCCCCATAACCCACCCTCTCCCATGATAGCCTTCCCATTCTCTAGCCCTCTGGGAGCATGGACCCAGGGTCGTTGAGGGTTGCAGAAGGTAGAGGGTCTGGCTTCTGTAATTGCTTCCCCGCTGAACATGGGCGTTGACTGGTCGGTCCATACTCCCAGCCTGCCTCTCTCTTTCCCTAGTAAGGTGTGTCTCTGGGGTAGCTGAGCTCCAGGACACATTGGTGGGGTCTTCAATCCAGGGAAGCCTAGCCAGCATCCTGGTGGCATCTGGAACCTGGTGATTGAAAAGAGAGTTAACATACAAAGCCAAACAATTTGTTGAGCAAACATGGATCCCAAGATTGGAATAGTGGAGAGGAAGTGTTAGGGAGGTACTCACTGCAAACTCTAGTGTAATCCTGCTTTCAGGTATATATTTTGCAGTAGTTTATGGATACGTGTGCACATACGCTCTCTCTCACAGAAACTGGTGTATGTCTAGGTTATGGGACTTTGTTAGAAAGTGAACTACCTGAGATGAAATTAGAGTGTACTATAAAAGGAAAGGTCTCACCCGAGTAATGAAGCTGAAGGGTTGTCATTCCACACGTGAAGTCTCTGGATACACTCTGAGGTGAAGCATGTTGAGATGGCAATCGTTGCTTTGGTTAGGTTGTGATCGGCGGATGCAATATTATTTGGTATGGATTGGGAGAAACCTCTATAACATGAAAGAAAGCTTCAGTGCTATAACCTCTCTCTCTTCCTCTCTCTCTCTCTCACTGTCTCTCTCTCACTGTCTCTCTATCTCTTTAACTGTCTCTCTCTCTCTCTTTCTATAAAAAAGATCATCCTGGAGAAGTGAAGTCCCAAAGATGACTACAACAACAATAAAGTATGAACACTTCATGAGAAAGAGGACAGATGACCACTGTCCCCATGCTTAGTGTGTAGTCTTTAAGACTTTCTTTACCCCATAGCACACACTTGTACACAGAAGTGTGCACAGTCACACAGTATAAGTACTACAGTCCTAAAATATCTGTCTTCAGAATTGTGACATAGATGAGAGGGTCCCATGGGGCATAAATGGGGGACTGCATCCCACAGACATCCATGGAATGCTTAGAACAGAGACCAGAAGCACACTTTACCTATACAAAGTGGAGAGTAACTGTTTTTCAACTTTGTTGGCCAAAAGGATCATGAGTACACAACCATGTGTGCCTTAATCAAACTATAGAACAAACAGGTATAGTTCTATTCCAACATATATTTATCTACAAAGTAGAAGCTCAGCCCTGTTTAGCCCCAAAGTAGTAGTTTGTCCACTCCCGACTTCTACTTCTTCTAGCGTTTGCCCTTCTTCCATAGCCAGTCAATAGCATCAGGTTGAAAGCTGTCAGGAGCTGCTTGTTGCTGGCTTTGAAAGTGACTGGGATCCATGTGGATTCAGTCGGCTAGGAAGGATCGTCTTTCCCCAATGAATGGGTACTCACGGGATGCACCACGAGAAGGTCGATCCAATGCATCCCACTAAGGACAGACCATAAAAAAGATTTTAGAAAGGTGAATAGATTAAAGTACACTCCTATCCTGAACATTGAAAAGTAGTGCACCTTTGTTGATGGCCTGTGCTGTTCAATTTAGCAAATGTTTCTGCTTTGGGAGCTGGGTGGTGGCATAGCTGGTTCAGCTCACATAGTACTAAAAACGAGTACCTGAACAACGATCTGGGTTTGAGCCCCTGCTCCGCACCTGCAAGAGGGACCACTGCACAAGCAGCGAAGCCAGTCTTTAGTTGTCTCTCTTTCTCTTCCCCCTCCCCTCCCCCTCCTCTCTCAAATTCTTTCTGTCCTATTCAATAAAATGGGCAAAAGTGACCTCCGGAAGCAGTGGATTCATAGTGCCAGCACCAAGCCCCAATGATAACCCTGGAGGGATAATAAATAAATAAATAAAAGCAAATGTTTCTGCTTTGATGTGCATCTTCTGATAAAATAATGGCTCTAGATAAAAAGATGAAATGTTTCTTTCTCCCCTATCAAGCATTTTCAGAGAGTCAACTGTACCTCAATTTTCTAGCTTTCGTTTCAAGGAGAGCAAGCCAGAGGGAAATTGCACTTTTGTGTCCAAAAGAAGTGAGGAAGTGGGGACAAGATGGTGCTCCACTCACATAAAATACCCTAGATCACACACAATCAACAATGATTTATTAAAGGCTATGATATAATACTGATCAAGTCTTCAGAGAGGCCTGAGACATGCACCAGAGGAGTGGACTAGAATGATTAATAGAAAGGAGACAGGCTGCAAAGACTGAAAACTTTCTTTGCCCATGGGGAGGGGTCTGGAGAAAGCATTTCCAGCCTGAAAACAGCCTCCTCAACCATGGTGATAAAATACCCTTCTAATAACACAAATTATTTTACACTACTTTCCCCCCATAGGCTTCTGAGACATAATTCACAAGTCCTTCTTCCATTCAGATCTGTGCTTGCACAGTCTATTCTCAACAGGCATCTCCAAGACAGAGATGCTGCTTTTCCCATCCGAATGTGCAGGTCAGGAAGGCTCTGCCACATGATCCACAGCCAGTGCCCCCAGTCGCCCTTTCTCCCTGTGTGAGCCCAGCCTTTCAGGGATCAGCGCCTGCACTTAACTCAATGTTCTGCTCAGCTGCTTCCTCCAAATTTGCCCTTCCTTGTAGCTTCTGTAGAGATCCCAGATGTCCTCTGGAAATCTGAACCTACATGGGGGGGTAGGGTAGGGTGCACTCCAAAGAAACTTTCCCCTTGGTATTTTCTCCTCCTCACTCACTCTGTCTTGTCCTCCACCCCACTTCACATCAACATGAGTACACTCCACCACACTGGGCAGCAACCTACAAAAACAAGCCATTTTGTGTGCATAGCTCAGTGCTGGATCCTAAAGATGATAACAACAATGAATAAAACACACTGAGTGCCACTGAATAGCTTGTAGATTATTTGGGTGAGGCAGATATGAAAACAAAGCAGCCAAAAGAGTGCAATAAGCATTGTTATCAGGATGTGAAGATACTGAAGATAAGCAAACAGTAGCAAATGCAATAGTAAAAAGTCTGGGAAAATATTCAACTTTGATGATTCATAGAAGTATTTAGCCTGAGTCCCTGTAGTCCCATCCTCATGGTTGGCCCATATGCCCTCATGAAGCTCACCCGCATTCATCCATTACTCTACTGTTGTATATTTATATTATCCTGAAATTAACTCCAAAGGTGCCACTCTGACATCCTGTCTCTTGTTCCATTTCTTCTTTGAGTTTCTTTCCTCTGGGGAGCTTATTTATAAGATGTAATAGATTTTATTAGTGTCAATAGTGCTTTGTAAGACTATACAATTATGCATGTATAATCCAACCTTGCACCTACCACGCAAAGTTTTGTGCCTCTTCTGGGGATCTTTGGGCAGACTAAGTCACCTAAGAAAGTTTTTGACTAAGTGGATCACATTGAGTTTCCAAGTGTCTCATTTAAGTTTCAGGACAATCAGATATGCATGCACTACTATCCCTATTTGCAAATAAAACAACTTCTGAATCAGCAGGATTAAATAACTTACTGAGAACAAAAAGAAATCAGGAGTGAACCCACAAGGCAGAAGCCTGATTCTGTTAATCAATGTGCTTCCTGCCCCTGTGAACTCTCTGGGGAGACTTGCTCTGAAATATGAGGGAGTCAAGCCCATAGGGAAAAGGAGAAAAAAAAATCAGTCTTGAATTTTTTTCAACAAACAGCCCAGGCTCATACATTATAAGCAAAGAAAATCATGAACAGCATAGAGGAGTGAGTGGGTCTGTAGAGTGGGCATGGTATGTCAGCATCAGGTAGGTTACAGGAAACCCAAGCCCAGATGATTAAGGTTAAATGCTTACCGACACTCTTTCTCAGCATCAAATCAGCAGATTTTACCTGTACTCTATTGCTCTTTCCAGATAGTCCAAAACTTACTAGGAATTCTTTGAATTTTTGACAGTGTGAGGAGTGATTCTGGATTCAAAATATGGAGGCTAACTAACTGTTAGGGTTTTTTTTTTTTTTTATCAAAAGCTCACTAGTAGAGGGGAGGAAATTACACATAGAATAAAGAAATGAAATTCAGCTGAAGCCCCAGAACCAAGTGTTGGACTTCAGGAAGTCACTAGGAACAGTACTCCAAACAGATGAGAGCTGTCAAAAAAGCATTGCTTGACCTTCTAGACACAAGGAACATTGTTTTTCCTTTCCAACTCTGCATATACTCTGTGCTTGCTGGGAGAAGACATTTCTACTGAGAGAAGCTGGTGATATCTTCCCCTCATCCCAAAGATGAACCCCACCATAGCTACCAGCAAGGAGACCAGCCTACTTGGGGAGGACATAGGGACAGCAACCAAGAGACAGGAGGGCCTCTGAGCAATGACAAAGGAAACATTGCCATCTGGTGGCTCCTTGAGAGATGCACTACATTCCTGCCCATTGTCTTGGGCAGGGACAAAGTTAACCCAGAGCAAGAAGAAATTGATTGGAAAGTTTTGGAAAACAGAAGTCAACCATTCCTTTTCTGGCAGCACAGGAGGTGAACCTGGTCCACCCCAGCCCCATTCTGATAAGAGGTATCTATGGTGAATGTTGTTTTATCAGACGTTGTTACATCTGGGAACAACAAAGCAGTCCTCCATTGGCTGTATGAGGGACCTGCTATTAGAAGACTATGAAATTCTATAGAAGGTAGAGAGAAAAACCTGGTGGTATTGTTGAAGGTGGTTGCAAGTCAAAACCATCTAAGATTTGCATACAGTAGTTCAAAGTTAATAGCAAGTAAATCAATACCTGATGCCAGATAGTAATTTTAAACTACTCGTCACAGAAACACCTATGAAGCAAGAGACAATTATGATGAAGAAAATTCTGATACAGGTTATTCTAGTAGCAAAGACTAGTTCCATAACTGATAAGGTCTTACAATCTTATACTTAGCATTTCTCTTACAGTGGTCTATGCCAGCTGCTCTGGACGTACCCAGGACATATACTAAAACATAGAATCTTTACCCAGAGAGACTGATGCAGGACCTCCAAGGAGGGCTTGGACTTCTTAGAAAGTTTCTCATGATGCAGGAAAGACAACCAGCATGTTGTGCTGGTGCTATGAACTGAATTGTGCCCACTCCCCACCCTCTGCCTAAAATTTCCATGTGCCCTTATTAGATCGGGAAGAAACATCAGAGTCTCCTCAGTGTAATGTGAGGACACAAGGAGAAGGGAGTTCTCACCAGAACCTTGACCTTGAACTACCAATCTAAAGTACTATGGGACAATTAATGTATGCTGCTCAAATCATATTATGGCTTGCTATTTTGTTATAACAGCCTGACTTGACCGAGATACAAGGCTCTGTAAGCCCTGTAGTATCTCAGGTAAGACACTTGGTATGGCAGAAGCCTGCTAAATCAATGAATAAATGGATACTCCATAGTTCTATCCCTCAGAAGAAAAGCATTGGAGATGGATTAAGTCTCTTCTTTAGTCTCCAGAGGACACTGACTACAGTCTGATTTCTTCTATCTAAGAGCAGGGCTCATTCCTACCTTGCAAAGGATTCATGAGTAGGACTTTTGAAAGCAATACAATGGTGTGACTATGAAGAACAGGAAACTAATAGCAATTTTACTTTATATTGTAATTTGTAATGTACAGAGGTTTCTGTAAGACATACTTTATTTTTTTAAATTTATTTTGGCTAGAAACAGAGTTGAGAGGAAAGTGGGGGACACAGAATGAGAAAGACTTAGAGAGATCAGTAGTACTGCTTCACCACTTATGAAGCTTCCACCCCACTTCCTCTCCAGGTGCTTATATACTGTAGTGTGTATGCTCATACCACCACCGGCCCCTCAAACATTACTTCTTTAGATAGTTAGAAATTCCCTTTGAGGTCTGGAGGCCTGGTAGAATTAGGAGTTCTGTCCACACTCAACTCCCTCATGTGGAGAATTTAGTCCAGCCCAAAAGTGAATAAGATGAGCTAACAGGAAAACTTGAGATCAGCATGGAGTGAAATTAGAAGAGCTGACATAATCAGAAGAGGGGTTTCCTATCAGGGTGCAAACAGCAGGGACAGTCACCTATACAGCTCAAGTGACAAATAGTTTGACAATGACTTTACCCTACTCACCTACTTCCTATTAGAGATCTCTCATTTACTCCAAAGCTAACCTTACCAAAGCAAGGACTACAAAAGCTGAATAAGGGCAAGAGACTGGCATACTTTAATGATGACTCTTTAGTCACTATCAGGCAACCCCATCAGCTGGGGCCCTAAGTGCTGAGTCCTGAGATTCCCAAACAGACATGATGGGCCTAGACCCCAAATAAATCCCTCTCTCCATTGTTACTAGTCATTTCCATCAGGAACAACACAATAGATCCCTTTGGGGTCCCCCATTGGATCTTACCCTCAACTTGGATCAACAATGGTAGAGAATGTCCCATCCTCTGAAGGGAGGCTGGATAACATACTCTATGCTACACTTGAGGAAGATGGGTCTCTATATTGGGGCAGTTTGGAATGTTCCTAATCATGACCACAGAATGTGAGCTCTGATCTACGGGGATGTAGAGATCTTTTTTCCAGCCATGCCATCATCTCCCCAGACAATAAATAACTTGGATCCACATGCATATCAGATTTCAAGCTCAGGCAAAAAAAGAAAAAAGAAAAAAAAAAAACCTATTATAGCCACAGGCCCTTTGGAATATAACTAAAATATTCCTACTAGCTATCTACAAAACAGAGGACCCCCCAACTCTTCATCTGCGCTATTACAGCCTTTAGGTCCATGATTATTCAACAATTTGTTTGGCTTTGTATGTTAACTCTCTTTTCAACCACCAGGTTCCAGATGCCAGCAGGATGCCGACCAGACTTCCCTGAACAGACAACCCCACCAATGTGTCCTGGAGCTCCGATTCCTCAGAACTCCACCCCATGAGTGAAAGGGAGGGGTAGACTGGCAGATGGATCGACCTGTCGACTCCCATGTTCAATGGTGAAGCAATTACAGAAACAGGACCTTCCACTTTCTGCATCCCACAATGACCTTGGGTCCATCCTCCCAGAGGGTTAAAGAATAGGAAAGCGATAAAGGGATGGGATAGGATATGGAGTTCTGGTGGTGGGAATTGTGTGGAGTTGTACCCCTCTTATTCTATGGCTTTATCAGTGTTCCCGTTTTATTAATGAATTTTTTTAAAAATCTGTATTTCTCCCAGTCCTGAAACATCTGGGTTTTTGCTTGATGTTTTTCATGCTTCTCTTGATCTCTATAATTTGATACTGCATCTGCCGATTTCAACCAAACCAATGCAATCAGTGCCACCTTGCCATGTTTCACTTCGGATTATGTCCAGAGATGCCAGGCCTGAGATGTTAACCCTCCAGCTCCAATACTCTGGTAAGACCTTTCTTAACTCAACTCAAGGAACTCTCTAGTTCCATTTCAAATGGCACACTTCCTAATAAAGTTACAGAACCTAGCTACAGATCAGGGTCCAAGGAATAGGGTACATGTTCATATGTATCCATAAGTTAGGGGAAAATATATACCTTAAAGTAAAAGTACGCAAATAGCAGTGAGTGCACTTAGACTCAATAAGTACAGCAAGCAAGTAGAAAGACCTAAAAAAAAAAAAAAAAAAAAAAAAAAAAAGACACCATAAAGTACTTAATCAAATAGTTTCTACTTAGGCCTAGATACCCTCCTCTTCCACCCCCTAACATCACATTCCTCAAACACTTTAAGTCTAACCTTGTCAGATTATGTAAGAACTACAAAATCTGAATAAGGGCAAGAGACTGACACACTTTAATGTTGGCCTTTTTAGACACTACCAGGTCAACCCATTATCTGGGACTCTAGTCCAGGAATCCTTGGATTCTCACATAGATATGATGGGCCTACGCCTCTTTTAGTTCCCTCTCTAGTCACTTGCATCAGGAACATCATCATAAGTCCTCTTGTGGGCCTCTACAGGACCTTACCCTCAATGTAGAACAGCAATGATAAGGGCTGCCCTACTCTCCAAAGGGAGGCTAGGTCAGCCTACTCTGCCACTCAAAGTAGACTGGCCCTGAACTGAGTGCAGCCCAAAATGTCCCTGGCTGTGACCATGGACTGTGAGCTCAGACTGACAGGGATACAGAGGTTACACAGGCTCCTGGGATAAATATGAATAGATATAGGCCCTAGGTCAGATCAATGGGGTCTACAGTTAATGGTATTTATACACTTTGCTCATATTTGGAAGCTACTCTCTGCCCAAACCCAGCTTGCTAGCCCTATTCTTAACTCTGACACCATTTTTCCTAACAATACTTTTAGGCCACCTGTATGTCAGTTATTGGGTTCAAACAAATATTACTAAGGTCATAGGCCTCTTGGAATATACCTAAAGTAGACTTCCTGGCTTCTTCCCATACCAAGACCCTTAGTTCCATCTGCTCTACTCTTACATTTAGATTCCTGATTATTAAGCAATTTGTCCTGCTTTATATCTTATTTCATTTTAGCCACCAGGTTGCAGATGCTACCATGACGCCATCCTGACTTCCTTGTGCAGATGACCTCACCTATGTGTCCTGAAACTCCACCTCCCCAAAGCCTTATCCCACTAGGGACAGATAGAAATAGGATGGGGGTATGGATCAACCTGTCAACATCCATGCTCAGTGGAGAAGCAATGACAGAAGCCAGACCTCCCACCTTCTGCACCCATGGGGAATTTTGGTCCATACCCCCAGAGGAGTAAATAATGGGAATGCTTCCAAGGGAGAGGATGGGATATGGAATTCTGGTGGTGATGACTGTGTGGAATTGTGCTTCTCTTATTTTACAATCTTGTAATCATTAGTAAAGCACAAATTTAAAACAAAGTAGGGTAGGAATAAGGAAAAATCACATAATGGGGTACTCCTCAGACAGGCCATTGGACAGAACCACTACTGTTACTAAGACTAGGATAGCAATGGCAGAAGGTGGTATGGTGGATTAAGGAGGAAGGTAGGAAATAAAATAAATAAGCAACAAACAGGGATACCAAAGGTAGGAAGGAGCTCTATGAAGAAGTACTTCTGGCCCCAGTTATCTGCATACCTCCAATATCAAATCACTATTTCCTAAAAAATAAGTCAACAAGTGGTCTTGGAGAGGACCATCATGGGTACCCTTTTCTTATTTATTTATTTATAAAATGAAAACACTGACAAGTCCATAGGATAAGAAGAGTACAATTCCCACCACCAGAACTCCATATCCCATCCCCTCCCCTGATAGCTTTCCAATTCTTTAACCCAATGGGAGTATGGACCCAAGGTCATTATGGGATGCAGAAGGTTGAAGGTCTGGCTTCTGTAATTGCTTCCCCGCTGAACATGGGCGTTGACAGGTTGACCCATACTCCCAGTCTGCCTCTCTCTTTGCCTTGTGGGGCTGGGTTCTAGGGAATCGGAGGCTCTAGGACATATTGGAGGAGTTGTCTGCCCAAGGAAGTCTGGTTCACATCATGGTAGCATCTGGAACCTGGTGGCTGAAAAAAAAGTTAAGATATAAAGCATAACAAATTGTTGACTAATCATGAACCTAAAGGCTGGAATATTGAAGATGAAGATTTTGGTCTCTATTTTGGAAATAGCTAATAGGCCTATTTTAAGTATATTCCAAGGAGCCCATGACTTCACTAGTTTTTGCCCAAGCCTGACATCTGATATGCAAATGGACCCAAGTTATTGTCTGGGAAGATGATGCCTTGGCTGTAAAAGGGACTAGAGACCTGCCTTCAATGTGAATCAACAATGGTAGAGTCTGTTCCATCCTCTGAAGGGAGGTTGGATAACATACTCTACCTACCACCTGAGAAACATCAGTCCTGAAATTGGTACAACCTGGAACATTCCTAGTCATGACCACAGAATATGATCTCAGACCTACAAGGGACCTGTTTCTTAACCTCAGTCATCCTGGAAGTAGGTGATGGCTGTCTTCAAGGGTTGCTCTGTTGAACCCTCTGCCACATAGTTGTCCTTCAACCTAATCCACGCTGTGAGGAATAGAGAGCTCAATGACTGGGAAGCTGAGGCAAAAGACTTTAACATATGAAGAAATGTTCCACCTCACTTATCATTAGAGAAATGTGAATGAAAACTACACTAAGACTCCATCATATCTGATAGAATGGCTTATATCAACAAACCAGAAATAACAGGCTTGGGCAAGGTTGTGGAGAATAAAGGACTCTGTTGCACTACTGGTTGAAAGCCTCTGACAAAATCCAACATCCTTTCATGATCAAAACACCACAAAAAATGGGAATATATGGGAAATTCCTTAAGATACAACAAACCTACAGCCAACATCATATTCAATGGTAAGAAACTGAAAGCATTCCCACTTAGGGCTGCCCACTATCACTATTACTACTCAACATAGTGTTGGAAGTTCTTGCCATAGCAATCAGGCAAGAGCAAGGAATTAAAAGGATACAGATTTGAAGAGAAGTCAAACTCTCACTATTTGCAAATGATATGATAGCATACATAGAAAAAACTCAAGAATCCAGCAGGAAGCTCCTGGAAATTATCAGGCAACATAGTAAAGTGACAGGCTACTAAATTAACATAAAAGTTAGTGGGATTCCTTTATGTAAACATTAAGTCAGAAAAAGAAGAAGAAGGAGAAGAAGAAGAAGAAGAAGAAGAAGAAGGAGAAGGAGAAGGAGAAGGAGAAGGAGAAGGAGAAGAAGAAGAAGAAGAAGAAGAAGAAGAAGAAGAAGAAGAAGAAGAAGGAGAAGAAATCTATAAATCAGTACCATTCACTAAAGCGGCAAAAACAATAAAGTATCTAGGAATAAACCTAACAAAAGAAGTGAAAAACTTGTATATTGAAAATTATGAGTCACTATTCAAGGAAACAGAAAAAGACACAAAAAAGTGGACAGATATTCCATGCTCATAGAACTCTTTCCCATCTGAATTTTATAGGCATCTTCAATGATACAAATCCAATTACAAAGAAGACTAAAACAAAAATAAACTACACCAAATTTAAAAGCTTCAGCACAGCAAAAAAGAAACAATCACCTAAACAGAGACTCCTAACAGAATGGGAGAATATATTGACATGCCATTCACCAGACAAAAGGCTAATAACCAAAATATATAAAGAGCTAAACAAACTCAGAAAATAAATAATAAAAAATATTGAAACATGATCCCATCCAAAAAATGATACGAGTATATGAACAGAATATTCACCAAATAGATCCAAAAGCCAATAGACATATAAAAAAATGCTCCAAGTCATTTTCAGAAAATGCAAATAAAGAAAACAATAAGATACCACTTCACCCCTGTGAGAATGTCATACATGGACTGGAGAGACAGCATAGTTGTTATGCAAAGACTCTTATACCTGAGGCTCCAAAGTACTAGCACCGCCATAAGTCTAAACTGAGCAGCATTCTGGTCTTTAAAATAAAAGAATGTCATCCATAAGAAACAATAGCAAATACTGGAGATGTTGTGGGGCAAAGAAACCCTCCTGCATTTCTGGTGGCAATATAAATTGGGCCAACCCCTGTGGATATCAATGTGGAGAACTATGAGAAAGCTAGAAGTGAACCTACCCTATGACCCTATAATTCCTCTCCTGGGGATGTATCCTAAAGAATCAAATACACCCATTCACAAGTATCTGTGATTACTATGTTAAGAGCAGCACAATTTGTAATAGCAAAACCTGGAAGCAACCCAAGTTGATGAGAAGACCTGAGAATTGTCCATATGGAAGGGAACCAACAAGGCATAGTATCTAAAGGAACACAGAACCTTAGGCTGGACAGAGTAAGCACTCAGTGGGCTATCCGGAAACTCTGAAAAGCATTATTGGTTACTAGTATAGTACAGATGCTAATATCTTGGTTTTGAAAATTGTACTGTTATTGAAGATGTTAGCATACGAAAGACAGATAATGGGTATATAGAAATACTTTGCCATTTTTAATTAATTGATTAATTAACTAATTAATTTTTGCCTCCAGGGTTATTGCTGGGGCTCGGTGCCACTGCTCCTGGAGGCCTTTTTTTTTTCTTCTCATTTCTGTGCCCTTGTTGTTGTTGTTATTGTTGCTATTGCTGTTGCTGTTGGATAAGACAGAGAGAAATCAAGAAAGGAGGGGAAGACAGAGGAGGGGAGAGAATGATAGACACCTGCAGACTTACTTCACCACCTGTGAAGTGAACCACCTGTAAGTGGGAAGCCAGGAGCTCGAACTGGGAACCTTACACCAGTCCTTGCACTTCACGCTCTGTGTGTTTAACCTGCTGCACTTGACCCAGCCCCTTTGCCATTTTTTAGTAAGTCAACAATGAATGCTCAAAATATATCAGATATGGGGTTGGCAGCTGGCTCTTCCTATAGAGTGCATACATTAGCATGAGCAAGGAATCAGATTCAAGCTGTAGGCCACTACATGAGAGCTCCTGTAGTATGTGAGATTCACAAGTAGTGGAACTGTGCTGTGGTGTGTCTTCTCTCTCTGTTGTCGGGAAATTGTGGGGATGTGGCGGAGCCTAGCAGGGCTTGACCTGAGAGGTGCATCCACCCTGTTAGTCTCTCTCTCTACAGAGAGGTTGAGTAAGGGGAACACAGGAACCTCAAAAGGTTGCCCGCCATATCAGACTTCCCTGCCTCACAAAACACCCTGCATTTTTTTGCCTCCAGGAGCCTGGCATTCCTTAAAACATTAAGGCTCCTCCACCATGCATTCCTTGATACTATGGCCCCTCCTTTTATTATCTACATATCAATCTTCTGCTTTGTCTTACAAATGACTAAAGGTCTCCTTCCTAATTCCCCTCAGGGCATTATTAATCCTACCAGTTAACCCCCTAGCAACAGTTGCTAAGGAAGCCCCTTACCATTCCCAGCTCCTTCCACCTTTCTCTGCCCCTTTTCTTTTTTTTTTATAACTCATTTTGCTACTTTATTTAAAAAAATTTTTTTATTAATTTTATTTTTGAGAGAGATGCAGAGAGAGAGAGAGAGAGAGAGAAAGAGAGTGAGAGAAACACCAGAGCACTGTTCAGCTCAGGCTTATGGTGGTGGGGGGGATTGAACCTGGGACTTAGGAGCCTCAGGCATGAGAGTCTGTTTGCATAACCATTATGCTGTCTCCTCCGCCCTCTCTGCCCCTTTTCTAACCATGTATGGTATTGTCAAACCACTTCCCTTTCTGTCTTGTCTATTCCGTGTTCCAACCTGGAGGGGAGTGTGTGTGCAGATGGAGGCTGACGCCAGCCATTGCAGTGTGTGTCACATGGCTTAGTTAGCCAGGTGAGCTACCACCTGACTCTGGGTGCTTGGATGAATAAAGATTTGAATTGCCTTGCTGCCACGCCACGAGCTTGGTTCTTGGGTCATCTCTCTCCCTTGCGTCACTAGCCCGACACTCTGTCATGGTATTGGGGCAGTTAAGCAAAGATCAAGGGGCAAAAAAGATATTTAATACGATGTCAGGTAAGGACCAAAATGAGTCAAATGGATTTATCTTTCTTTGGTTAACTTTTACTTACGTTTAATATAAAAACATAAAAATGCACAGATGACAAGAATATATATATATATTTATATTCATATTTATATTTATTTATATGTTTTTTTCTTGCCTTCAGGGTTATTGCTGGGGTTCGGTGCCTGCACCATGAATCCACTGCTCCTAGAGGCTACTTTTTTCCTTTTGTTGCCCTTGTTGTTTATCATTGTTGTTATTATTATTGTTGTTATTGCTGTCATTGTTGTTGGATAGGACAGAGAGAACTCCAGAGAGGAGGGGAAGACAGAGAGGGGGAGAGAAAGATAGGCACCTGCTTCACCGCTTGTGAAGTGACCTTCCTGCAGGTGTGGGGAGCCAGGGGCTCAAACTGGGATCCTTGAGCCAGTCCTTGAGCTTCAGGCCATGTGCGCTTAACCTGCTGCACTACTGCCTAGCCACCGAATATATAGTTTTTAATTTCTACAGAGTGAGCACATCTACATAAGGAATATCTAACAAAATACACAGAAATTTAACAGTACCGTTAAGGCACCCTTGTACCTCCTCCCAAATATCACTCCGCCTTTTGCAGAGTGACTGCTGTTAATTTTATCACCACCCACTAGTTTTGCTTCTTTTTCATTATTTATATAAATGGAATTACACAGTGCATATCCTTCTGGGTCTAGTTCTAGGTCTGATTATTTCTGTCAATGCTATGTTTATAAAATTCACCCACATTGTTTCACAGAGTGGCAATTCATTTTAATTCCCGTGTTGCATTCCATTATCTGAATATATCATGATTTATGTACTCATTCTTTTTGGCATTTGAGTTCTTCCCATTAGATGATTATTACAAATTATACCGCTGTAAATATTCTTGTATATGTGTTAATCACATACGTAGATGTATATCAGTATGTATGAGAATTTCATTTGGGTTTTGCGCTATAGATATAAGAAATAGCTATTCATCTCAAAGTGTTCATTGATGAGCTAACAGGAGGTGCCAGCAAGTACAGATAATGTTCACATTCCCCCAAAGCATCTGCAAATGGCACTTTACCTCCTAATAGTCACATATTTATTCATCAAGGGGAGAAAAGACTAAAGGATTTAGTTGTATGGGAGTAAAACCTAAATCTTGGAAGGGGAAGATCTGAGCAGCAAAACCGCTGGGTTAATATACCCAGTATATCATGTTAGCTATTCCATGGTCCCAGAGAATTTATTTCATTTTTCTGAGTTTTTGTTTCTTCAATTTTACATTGAAATAATTCCTCCATTCCCAAAAGTAATAGTGCATGCTCAAGTGTTGGCTCAAGGGGAAAATCTGATAGATATCCCTTAAGATTTTGAATTTAGAATAACATCTCCTTGGAAAAATCTTGATCCAATTTCTACCTTTCCACCAGAATGCTTATGAAGAAAAAGCAAGAAAAAGTAAATCCTCTAAGACTAAGTCATCCAATTGCTAGTACCTCTGATAAACTTCCTCTCACTACAAGGCAAAAAGCAATGGACATTAAGATATACTTCCCAGGCCAATATTGTGCTACTAGAAACAACCAAATGCTCTTCTGTATGTGGGTAGAAAATTCTTTCCTCACTTTGTGCCCCCTTTGTTCAGAAAGAAAAAGAGAGACAAAACTTTTCTACATTAATAAAAAGAAAATTTGGGGAAACAGATGATGGCACACTTCATAGAGTACACACATTACTATACTCAAGGACCAGGTTTCAAATCTGTGGTCTCCCACCCCCAGAAGGGAAGTTTCACAAGTGGTGCTAGCTATAGCTACCTCTCCTTCTCTCATCTCTCTCTCTCTCTCTCTCTGTCTCTCTGTCTCTCTCTCTCTCTCTCTCTCTCTCTCTCTTCCTCTCTCTCTCTCTCTCTCTTTCCCCTACCAGAAGAGAGAGGGCAAAAACTGGTCACAGGACATCATCATCGAGTAGTGCAGACACAAAGCTCTAGTGTTAACCCTTGTGGCAAAAAGGAAGAAAGGAAGAAAAGCTTAAGCTCTCTTTACTTCCCAGACATATTTTTCAGCCCACTTTCATGCTAGCTATCTGGCTCAGACAAAAGATTAGTAAAGTCATGGGTCCCTTGGAAAATACCTAAAATAAACTTCCTTCATTTTTCCAGTATGGAGACCCCAAATCTCATCTGCTATATCATTACATTCCTGATTACTAAACAAATTGTTCTGTTTTTTATCTTAATGCTTTTTTAACCAACAAGCTGCAGATGCTACCATAATGCCAACCTAACTTCCCTGGGCAAACAATCTCACCAATGTGTCCTGGAAGCCCACCTCTCCAGAGCCCTACACCACTAGGAAGAGATAGAAACAGGCTGGGAATATGGATCAGCCTGCCAATGTCCATGTCCAGGAGAGAAGCAATTATAGAAGCCAGACCTACCACCCCATACAAATTTTTGGTCCGTATTCCCAGAGAGATATCTAATAGGGAAGCTTCCAATGGAAGGGGTGAGATATGGACCTTTGGTGGTAGAAATTATGTGAAACTGTACCCCTCTTATTCCACAATTTTATTGATCATTATTAAATCCCTAATAAAAATAATTAAAATGAAAAAAGGGAAAACATATCTCTTTACTTTGCCCCTACTGCTGTGGAAATCCAAGGAGGCTCTTTCTGACCATACTCACCACTTCCTCTCTGCGCCACTAGACACCAGTGAATTGGAAAAGACTTAAGGACACTAGTGATAGAGGTCTCAGTGGCCACATGACTTCCTAGGGCTGAACTGGGTTGCTGGAAAAGTCATGACACATTTTTGTATAGAAAATACATTAACTGACTTATTTTTTTTATTATTTCGACAACCCAATAATTTGTGCAAAGCAAAAAAGACACAGTGTACCCCAAAGCAAAAATGTTCTATGTCTGTTTATCTTCTTCCATCTGAGATAATGACAAGTGCAGCTAGAAGATGACAGGACAAAAAAATAACAAATAGGTTTCAAACCAAGAATTAGGATTTCTATAAAAGAAGCAAAATGGTTTAAATAAAAATCTGTTCTTTGAGTCACAATTAGAGTCTGTTTGGCTCAAGAGGGTAGGTATTGCCCAATAATGCAGATAAAATCTGCACTCCAGGTAATATACATGAAAACATCTTCAGACTGACTGACACTCACACTTTATGTAAAGACACAGGCTACTAAAATATGATCTTGATTTGAAAACCAATGGTTTTCCTTATTCATTGAGGGATCTTTTAGAAGCTATGGCCTCTTAGGAAAACCAAATGTTTTTTGTTTGTTTGTTTGTTTGTTTTGGTTTTTGTTTATTTCTTTTCACAACGGAAAAATGGTCTGTTTGTGGTGTCTTTCTCTTCATGTCCCCCACCCCCACCCCTTGGAGTTTAGGTTAGCCTACAACCCTAGGATCTTATACTTACCTCAAAAATTGCTTTTGGTACTCACAGCTCAGAAAAGCACTAAATTCCTGGGACACAAAAGGGTATGCCTGTATATATACAATATTGTTCAACACTTTGCTTGTGTCACATGTACTAGCATTTCTTTAGCCAGAACAAATCTTATAGACAAATCCAAATTCAAAGAGCTAGAAAATATGCTTCATCTACCATGATACCTGGGCAATAATGTAAACATAAAGTAATCAGTACAGAGTATTGAAGAATTGGGGCCAGTCATAGAATATACCAGGTTACTGGAACATGATGGCAGAGGAGGACCTAGTATGGGTTGTAATGTTATGTGGAAATGTTATACATGTACAAACTATCATATTTTACTGTCCATTAATCCCCTAATAAAGAAATTTTAAAAATGAATATATTAAGTTAAGGTAGAATTATGATGGTCACTATGAAGCCAGAAAAAAATTACTGGCTTTTGATCAATTATAGTTAAGACAATAACACAAAAAACAAACTTTATATTTAGGGGTGTGAATCGGACTATATATAGGCCAGACTACACATATGTTTGGATTTGTGTTTTCTTCAATGTACATGAGGTTAGAGTTGATCTGGGTCTACATCATGAGGAGAGAATAATCTTTGGTGTGAAAAAAAAAAAAATTTTTCAAATGCCATCCCATGCAAAATAAGAGATCTAAAGTAGAAAGTTTTCTGGAGTCCCATCCAAGTCAACCATAATGTGACTCCCAGTATGTGCTGACATGGCAGACGGCTGCCAATCTAGTATGACAATCACAACATGCTGATGACCTCACTGTCTCATAGCTAGTGCCTTCTGCAGTCAGCATGACATGGGTGGGGGAAGGAGCCAAGGACATGAAATCATATAAGTTGGGTCACATTTCACCTGGGCTTTTTGACCACTGGAAGAGCTGTTCACCTCTCTGGTCTCAATTTCATCATCTCTGAAATGAGACAGATGGACCAGATAATGGTTATATTCCTTCTGGCTCCTAGAGCTTATAGCTTTATGATCACTTGACAGCAAGGAGGGAGTTGTGATGCTCCAGTGGAAGAAGAGACCTAGGTAAGAAGTACAGCCATCAAGAAGCAGTGAAAATTATTATGAGGGGTATAGACAGACAGACTTGACAGTGAGACATGATTTTCTTTTTTATGGCAAATATTTAATAACAAAAAATGGAAGTTAATAAGGGGTGCAAAAAATAGATATTGCCCCTGTAAAACAGAAAAACTCAGGAAGTTAGTAAATGATTATTTGAAATTTGGCCCCAAAACAGTGCCTGACATACACCCCGCACCTCCTTTGTCAATATGTCTCCTGCTGTTTTATACATGATATTTTAAATGGCCTTGAGCAGTTGTAACATTAGCGCTGTAGCTAAATGATGAGAAAAGCACTTTGACTTAGCGCCCTGATTCTAATCACAATCTCACTATTTATTTTGTTTATGAAGTATCTTATTTGTTTTCTTTCTTTTTCTTTTTAAGATTCATTCATTTCATGACAGAGTCATAGAGATCATTGTACTGCCCTGGTAGATGCAGTGCCAATATCAAACCTGGGGACTCACATTGTCCAGGTCCTGTAATCTATTCCTTAACTACCCTATGGAAACCTGAAACACATGAAAGGCATTATCAAATTTTCTAAATACATGATTTTCTAAAGTGATCCCTTTATCAGCTGTTAAGAAACTTCAGCCTTCCTCTTAGTTCCATCCTTGGAGTAAAGACATGTTCTCACAATTGGTCCTAAGAGAGCTTCCCACTTTGAACCCCTCTTTCTGAAGTCCATGGTACCCCTAATGATCTTTCCTTAGTTCTCTCTTTCCATAAATGATACCACAATGACCACTATCCCTAGCAGCCTAGGACACAGGAAAAAAAAATAATACACTCAATAAAGGAATTTTTACACAGAAATGTATTTTGAGGCTGCAATGTAATGTCCCTTTAGCAGGAGCCACAATTTTCTTAAATAATAGTTCCCATAATTGGCTACTTATGGGAACAACTAATTGTGCATGTAATCATTTGCCTGTACAGCTCAGCATTAACCAGTAATTAAAGACAGAACCATTCTTGCTAAATTTGGCTCCAGAAATAATAGTAATATTTCCAAGTGTCCAATGTCTTCCTGCCAAGGAACTCTAAGCTCCACTCAGCAAATTTGTTATTTTCTAAAACATCTTGAAAAGGAAAGACCTGCATCCTTGCCCAAAGCCAACACACACTAAAGGAAAAAAAAATACTTCTGGAATAATCTTCTGCTTTATTTACTCCACTAGTATATAGTGAATGCATATTAAGTATTCTCTTTGCACTGGGTCAAACCCACCCCTGAATGAGTATCTCCTTGATTTCCTGAGATCTTCTTTCTGCATTCTCAGAGGCATATATGGTAGAGGGAAAGTTACCTAACTTCTCAAAAGACTCACCTTTATTAACTTTCTCCAGATCAAGGAAGTCCCAAGAAATCTGTTCCCACAATGGCCCCACACCCTATTATCCACAAGGCCACAACACCATGGTTCCTCAGTCATCTGACATCTGGAAACCACAAGAAGACTTTTATCTGGGCTCCCTGACCCCTTTTCAGTCTCCTGTGTAAAGAAGTCAGGTCTTGAATTAAAAATCAGATCATGTTATCACCTGTAAGGTGGGTTGAATTGTATCAAATGTAAGAAAACAAACAAAAATAAATCTATTTGTGTGCTAATCCCCATTCTCTACAAAGGAGATCTTATTTGGAAATAAAGGTCTTTGCAGATGTAATCAAGGAGCTTGGACATCATTCTGGAATTAGGATGAGCTCTCAATCAAATTACAGCTCTTCTAATAAAGGAAAGGAGAGGGGAATTCGACATGTGGAGTCAGAGACAGAGACTGGTGTGATAGGGCCAAAACCCAAGTAACTCCTAGAGCTTCCAGAAGCTTTAAGAGCATGAAAATATCTTCTCACACAGTCTTCAGAGGGAGTAGACCCCTGGGGACACTTTGATTTAGGTTGAATGGCCTCCAAATCTATGAGAGAATACATGTCTATTGTTCCAAAGCATGAACACTGTGACAATTTTTAGTAGCAATCCTAGGAAACAAGTTCACTTTGCTTAGAGGCAATAATTTTTTATTTGTTATTAGTAACTGTTACAAGATTATAAGATTACAATCTATAATTTTACACCACACCCACCACCAAAGTTTCGTATTTCCATGTTCCAACCTCTCAAAGATAAACACAATGGTTCTCACAAGTCTCACAAACAGTTTACTTGCTTCTGTTCTGTTTGGATTTATTTTTGTGTGCGTCAAATTCATGTAAATCAGATTTCTAGATTCCACATATGAGTGAAACCATCTGGTAGTTGTCGCTCATCTCTTATTTTGTTAAGCATAATCATATCCAGTTCCATCCATTATGCTTTGCCCCTTGCCCCATCTCCCAATACACCTCATGGGAGAACTAAGAACTAAGGGGAAACTTCAGTATCTCTCTCTCTCTCTCTCTCTCTCTCTCTGTGTGTGTGTGTGTGTGTGTGTGTGTGTGTGTAGCTTTCTCTCTCTCTCAATCTCCCTTTCTCTCCTCCAAGATTCTCTCCCAATCAAGTCTGCTCTGAATTCCAGGAAAAGTTTTTAGAGAGTTATCACTAGAGTTGCGAAGTTCACAAAGTATTTTAAATTGAGGGAGGGAGGATCTGGTGAGTTATATTAGAAAGTTATTACAATGGCCTTTACAGTCCACAGTGATCTACATATTGTCTGCCTTCTACACAAAGTCTGTGCCCCTCACTCTTCTCTCTAGACCACTCATATTTTCTCTTCACCCTTTCACTGAGCCACACACACTTCTGCCATAGGACCCCTTCATGAGCTCCCTCCTCATTAGAATCACGTTTCACTTGCTTTGGTCCCAGATAGATACTATAAATATAGTTTGGAGACTATTAAAGCCATAGAATGTCATGTTCTATGAATCGATGAATCTCATCTTCATGAAATATTTGCTTTACATTCTTACAATTATGTAGTGGTTATGTTGTGTTTCTATCTTACAAAACTCTCAAGATTTAGTAAAAGAACACAATTTAATTTTTTAAGTTTATTTAGTTATACATTTATTTATTTTATATAGAAACATAGAGGCATAGCAGTAGAGACAAAGAGTGAAAGAAACCACAATATCAGTGCTTCCTTCAATGCAGTGGAGGCTGGGCTCTAATCTGTTCATGCATGTAGCAAAGCAGTACACTATCTAAGTGAGCCAGTTCATCAGCCCAAAGAATACAATATCTAAGCACAGGAGCTGTGTAAAGAGTCAAGATTGTGTATATTTCCAGCTATGCAATCATATAGCCTCTTTTAAAAATTTTTTAATTATCTTTATTTATTTATTTATTGGATAGAGACAGCCAGAAATCAAGAGGGATGGGAGGATAGAGAAGAAGAGAGAGAGACACCTACAGCACTACCTCACTACTCATGAAGCTTTCCCCCTGTGGGTGGGGACCGGGGACTAGAACATGGGTCCTTGCACATTGTAACATGCACTCAACCAGGTGTGCCACCACCCAGCCCCTCATATAGGCTTTTTAGTAACTATTCAACTCTACTTCTGCAATGTGGGATGGGCATTTGCAGTATAGAAATAAATGAGTATGAAACCTAGATATAGACCAAATCCCGTAAAATAGAACATATGTTCACATGTATCCATAAATTAGGGCAAAATACATACCTAAAAGCAAAATACACAATGGTCTGTAGTGAGTCAGTATCAAGTTCATAATGAAATAGTGTCCACTTAGACTTAGATACCCTCCTCACCTACTTCCTATTACAGTTCTCTCACTCACTCCAAAGATAACCTCATCAAAACAAGGACTGCAAAAGCTGAATAAGGGCAAGAGACTGGCATACTTTAAGGATGACTCTTTAGTCACTATCAGGCCACCCCATCAGCTGGGACCCTATTCGGGGACTCCTGAGATTCCCAAACAGACATGATAGGCCTAGACCTTGAATAAATCCCTCTTTCCATTGTTACCGGTCATTCCTAGCAGTAACAACACAACAGACCCATTTGTGGGCCCCCATAGGACCTTGCCCTCAACATGGATCAACAATGGTAGAGGATGTTCCATCCTCTGAAGGGAGGATGTACAACATACTCTATGCTACACCTGAGGAAGATGGGTCCTGAAATTGGGGCAGCTTGGAACGTTCCTACTTATGACCATAGAAAGTGAGCTCAGATTTACAGGGATGCAGAGGTCAGATAGGCTCCTAAGCTGAATATGGGCCCCAGATCACATCAAATTGATGGGGTTTACAGTCAACAATATTTATACACCTTTCCCATATTTGGAAGCTATTATCTTCCCTGATCCAGCTTTCTGGTCCTTCTGCCAGCCATGACACCACCTCCCCAGACAATAACTTGGATCCACCTGTATATCAGATTTCAGACTCAGGCAAAAAACAAAAAAAACAAAAACAACAACAACAAAAAAAAAACCCACTAGTATAGCCACAGCCCTTTGGAATATAACTAAAATATGCCTACTAGTTATCTACAAAACAGAGACCCCCCACAACTCTTCACCTGCACTATTCCAGCCTTTAGGTCCATGATTGTTCAACAATGTGTTTGGCTTTGTATGTTAACTCTCTTTTCAGCCACCAGGTTCCAGATGCTAGCATGGTGCCGATCAGACCTTCCTGGACAGACAACCCCACCAATGTGTCCTGGAGCTCCACTTCCCCAGAGCTCTTCCCCATTAGGGGAAGAGAGAGACAGGCTGAGAGTATGGATCGACCTGTCAATGCCCATGTTCAGCAGGGAAACATCTACAGAAGACAGACCTTCAACCTTCTGCATCCCACAAGGACCTTGGGTCCATAACCCAGAAGGTTAGAGAATAGGAAAGCTATCAAGGGAGGGGATGGAATACAGATTTCTGGTGGTGGGAACTGTGTAAAGTTGTACTCCTCTTATCCTATGGTTTAATCAATGTTTCTTTTTTATAAATAAAAAATTAAATTAAATTAATAAATAAGTTAATTTTTAAATGATTTTCCCTTAAATAAATAGGCAATCTTTTAAATCATCTAATCCCTAATAAATGAGACTCTTTCCCCAAACTATCTCCACATAGCCACATCCCCTCACCCTGAACCTCTTTAAAGATCCATTGATTACTGCCAAGCCTTCATTGGTGGGATTAATTAATTTATGAACTTGTCATTACAAGCCATTGATTAAAATGTCCCTTCTTAAAGATTTAATTATTCCCAAAGATAAAAGATCTGATAATTATTGTCCTTTATCTAATTGAAGTTTTGTATTACAAATAAAGTTCAAAGGTTTAAGACAGTTGCCCTTTCAAACAGTTGGGCAAAGATGAGAATTTAATTAGAGATGAGACACCATTCTCTCTGATCTGTTCTATTTGGAGAAAGACAGAGAGTGGGACAAGGTGTCTGGTCAGGCTAGGAAAACCTGGAAAAATCTGTCAGCTTTCTTGGTCATTTAATGGTTTTGTAGCAAACAATTCCAGACACTTTTGTTATGAGAACCATTTGAATTATTGGAATAAGCAGCTGTTATGTCAACAGCACAAGTTGTGTATTTGCTTAAAAATACAGATGCATGAAAAAATAATTTTTCTCCTAAGAGAATTTTTTTCCTCCTAAGATATTCTAAATAAGAAATAGAAATCCTTTGTCAGAGGAGCTTCCCAACCTCTTGTTCTGCCCACAACAGGGTAATTCCCATGGTAGTAAGGAGGAGGGGGCTCACTGATCCATGCTTGATGACTAGGCAAAGCTAATCTAATCAGTGGAAGCAAGCTCTGGGGATTTGGAAGCACCTCTGCTCTCAGTCTTCTCTTCTCTCTCTCTCTCTTTCTCTCCCTCTCTCTCTCTCTCCCAAAACAATTAAGGTCAAGAAGAAAAAGACTGGGATGGGGTTTAAGGCACATGTAGTACTTTTAAATGGCCACAATGCTGTCAAGTAGCAGAAGCCAAGTTTATTCTGTGAGCAGACATAATAATAGCTAGCTTTTATTGAGCTCTTACTATGCATTCTACATTTCTCAACATATTTCATCTTCCTAGCAACAATTAGAAGCAGCTTCTCTATTGCTCATTTTATAAAGGTGAGAACTGAGTCAGAGAAGTCAAATGTTTTCCCAAACTCACAGAGCAGGTTGGAAGAGATATCAGGATTCTATACCTAATTTTGATTACAGATCCCAATGTTCTAAATCAGATTTAGATATTTCATGACAAAACGTTTTATGATGGCATTTAATAAGTGTGTCAGTGGGAATCAGGTGGTGGCACACCCAGTTGAGAGTACATGTTGGCATGTGCAAAGGACTCATGATAAAGCTCCCTGTCCCCATCTACAGGGGAAGCAGTACTACAAATCTCTCTCTCTCTCCCCCTCATTCTCCCCCTTCTCTATTTCCCTTTCTAATATCAATTTCTCTGTCCTATCAAATAAAATAAAACATATATGTGCATGTGTATATATACATATATGTATATGTAAAAGGAAACAAATATATTTTACTTATTTATTGAATAGACATAAACAGAGAAACTAAGGGGAAGATAGAGAAGAAAAGAGACATATAGACACCTGCAGCACTGCTTCATCACTTCTAAAGCTTCTCCCTGTAGGTAGAGATGGGGGTTTAAATCTGAGTCTTTGCACATTTCAACATATGCACTGTATCAGGTGTTCCACCTCCCAGAAAATAAGTAATTTTCAAAGAATATGTTTTTCAGTGACTTTTTGGCATAGCAAACTGCTCTTAACCATTAAATAAATAGAGACTAGTCCACCAAGGAATGATACACTAAATACACATATACAAATGTTATATGACATAATATGATATGGCATATATGATGAGATGATATGCACATATAGAACTAGGTTGATATGCACATATAGAACTAGGTCGAAGGTTTCCAAAATTACAACCAAATCCTCTCTACCCTGATAGACTGTCTCTATAAACATTTATATTTTCTTCCCAGCAAACCACAGGGTTCTACTATTAGAGATGCAGCTCAGGGAATATAATCTCTCCCCCAGACACTAGAAAGAGCTTGTTATCAACCAGTATGGGAGAATACTTTTATATAAAGCAATTCAAGAAAGGAATAGTAACTAAAATACAATTTTAAAAAACCTCTGTAAACTTAGCAACAACAATAACAACAAAAGACATTAGAAAATGGGGCAAGCCCCATAGGACCTTGCCCTCAATGTAGATCAACAACAGTAGAGAGTGTTCCATCCTCCAAAGGAAGGCTGGATAATATATTCTATCTACCACCTGAGGAAAATGGGTCCTGAAACTGGGGCAGCTTGGAATGTTCCTACTCATGACCACAGAATGTGAGCTCAGGTACACCTATGTTCATAGCAGCACAATTCGTAATAGATAAAACCTGGAGGCAACCCAGGTGCCCAAAAACAGATGAATGGCTGAGAAATCTGTGGTGTATATACACAATAGAATACTATGCAGCTATTAAGAAAAAGGAACCCACCTTCTCTGACCCATCGTGGATGGAGCTATAAGAAATTATGTTAAGTGAGCTAAGTCAGAAAGATAAAGATGAGTATGGGATGATCCCACTCATCAACAGAAGTTGAGAAAGAAGAACAGAAAGGGAAATTCAAAGCAGGATCTGACTAAATTTGTAGTAGGGCACCAAAATAAAAACCCAGGGTGGAGGGTGAGGGTGGATGTTCAACTTCATGGGGTGGGGGGGGCAGGCAGATGGGACACAGTCTTTTGGTGATGGGAATGGTGTTTATGTACACTCCTATTAATTTGTAGTCATTTAAATCACTATTTGATTAATATGAGAGGGGAAAAACTGATTGAATGTCTCAAACTTTTTAATGCACAGACTGCGTCTTTTTAATACATAGGCTGAGTCTTTGATATGTTGACTCTTAAAAGCTTAGTCCAGGGAGAACAAAAGCAACCAGTAGCATAGCTATATAGAAGTAATGTCAAAGGGCATAAAATATGGTGATGGTGTGTATGATACAGCAAATACTAACAAAGGGATTTTTCAAAGTTAACCCAATTGCCAAACAATGCAATTATGGCAATAACTATCTATTGTCTTCTTAAACCCTAAGACAACAGGAATCTCCAGCTTCATCTATAGAGCCTATGTTTCTCCCAATCCTGGAATCTCTGGGGTGGGACTCACATAATCCCCACTACCCAATCTCCATATCCCATCCCCTCCCCTGATAGCTTTCCCATTCTCTATCCCTCTGGGAGTATAGACCCAGTGTCATTGTGAGTTGCAGAAGGTGGAAGGTCTGGCTTCTGTAATTGCTTTCCCACTGAACATGGGCAGTCTGCCTCTCTCTTTCCCTAGTAGGGTGGGTCTTTGGGGAAGCGGAGCTCCAGGACACATTGGTGGGGTCGTCTGTCCAGGGAAGTCTGGTCAGCATCGTGCTGGCATCTGGAACCTGGTGGCTGAAAAGAGAGTTAACATGCAAAGCCAAACAAATTGTTGAACTACCATGGACCTAAAGACTGGGATAGTGCAGATGAAGTGTTGGGGGGGGGTATTCCCTGCTTCCCCGCTGAACATGGACATTGAGAGGTTGATCCATACTCCCAGCCTTTCTCTCTCTTTCCCTAGTGGGGAAGGGCTCTGGGGAAGTGGAGCTCCAAGGCACATAAGTGGGGTTATCTGTCCAGGGATGTCTGGTCGCATCCTGCTAGCATTTGGAACCTGGTGGCTGAAAAGAGAGTTAATACATAAAGCCAAACAAATTGTTGAACAATCATGAACCTAAAGACTGGAATAGTGCAGATGAAGTGTTGGGGGGGGGGGTCCTCCATTTTGTAGATAGCTAGTAGGCATATTTTAGTTATATTTCAAAGAGCCTGTAGCTATACTAGTGTTTTTTAGTTTTTTTGTTTTGTTTTGTTTTTTTTGCCTGAGCCTGAAATCTGATATGCATGTGGATCCTAATTATTGTCTGGGGAGATGATGTCATGGCTGGGAAAATGTCAGAAAGCTGGATCAGGGAAGAGAGTAGCTCCCTAATATGGGAAAGGGGTATAAATATTACTGTAGACCCCATCAATTTGATATGATCTGATCTGGGGCCCATAATTAGCTTAGGAGTCTGTGTGACCTCTACATCCCTCTAGATCTGAGCTCACATTCTGTGGTCATGAGTTCCTACATTCCAAGCTGCTCCAGTATCAACCCGTCTTCCTCAGGTATAGCATAGAGTATGTTGTACATCCTCCCTTTGGAGGATGGAACATTCTCTACCATTGTTGATCCAATTTGAGGGCAAAGTCCTATGGCGGCCCACAAAGGGGTCTAGTGTGTTGTTCCTGATAGAAATGACTGGTAACAGACTACTAAAGAGCACCCCGAAATATGGAAACTCAGCAGTATACTACTCAATAATTATTCGGTGAGAGAGGAAATGTTCCTGGAGACAAATGAAAATAATGGCACAAGTTATCACAATATTTGGGACATAGCTAAAGCAGTACTAAGAGGGAAATTCACAGGCATACAGGCACACATCAAAAAACAAGAAAACACACAAATAAGCAATCTTACTTTACCCCTGAAAGAATTAGAAAAGAAGAAACCTAAAGGAAGTAGATGGAGTGAAATAAACATTGTATAATAAATTAACAACATTGAAAACAAAAAAACCAAACAAATTGTTGAGCAATCATGGACCCAAAGCTTGGAATAGTGGAGAGGAAGTGTTAGGGGGGTACTCACTGCAAACTCTAGTGTACTTCTGCTTTCAGGTATATATTTTGCAGTAGTTTACGGATACATGTGAACATATGCTCTCACACAGAAACTGGTGTATATCTAGGTTTTGGGACTTTGTTAGAAAGTGAACCACCTGAGATGGAATTAGAGTATACTATGAAAGGAAAGGTCTCACCCGAGTAATGAAGCTGAAGGGTTGTCATTCCACACGTTTCTTCTTCTTCTAGCGTTTGCCCTTCTTCCGTAGCCAGTCAACAGCGTCAGATTGAGCCTGATGTAAAGTTTCGAGACCTCCTTTGAATCTGGAGAGGTGGCAGTTGTTGACTATGTGGGTCATAGTCTGTCTGGAGCCGCAGGGGCAATTCGGGTCGTCTCTGGCTCCCCAGCGATGGAACATAGCGGCGCACCGGCCATGGCCTGTTCGATAGCGATTGAGGAGGGCCCAATCATAACATGCTAGGTCAAAGCCGGTTGACGCTTGCAGGGGTCTGTGATGAGGTGTTTGTTCTTTACCTCAGCTGACTGCCAACTCTGTTTCCAAGAGACTGGAACAGAGAAGTTCAGTGTAGGCATAGGGGACCAGATTGGGTGACGAGACGTCAAGCGTTGTACAGGGTGAGCGAAGATATACGTGTATATTGGCAGGTCCGGTAGAGCGTAGACGTGGGAAATGAGCTTAGATGATGCCGCATCCCGTCGAATATCTGGCGGGCCATGTTGCTAAGAACTGGCAGCCATGGAACCGGGGTGGAATGGATGGTTCCAGAAATTATCCTCATGGAGGAATATAATTTGGAATCGACCAAGTGGACATGGGGGCTATGGAACCATACTGGGGCACAGTATTCTGCAGTGGAATAGCATAATGCCAGAGATGATGATCCCACACGTGAAGTCTCTGGACACAGTCTGAAGTGAAGCATGTTGAGGTGGCAATCGTTGTGGTTAGGTTGTGATCAGCAGATGCAATATGATTTAATATGGATTGGGAGAGGCATACGGGAAAGTCGGCCCTATCCAAGGGTTCCAGGACTGGGGGAAGTAGAGGCTCTATAGTGGAGATGTGAGGCTCCTGCTGTCTTAGGGTTCAAAGAGACAATCAATAGTTAATGTTACCATCACATTATTTGGTAATTGGGTTAACTTTGAGAAGTCCTTTTGTTAGGGTTTGCTGTACAGTACCCAGTATCTTGTATATAGATGTGCTATTGGTTGCTTCTGATCTGCTTGGTCTAGACTTTTGAGAGAATCGCATGTTAACTCTCTTTTCAGTCATCAGGTTCCAGATGTCATCAGGATGCCGGCCAGGCTTCCCTAGACTGAAGACCCCACCAATGTGTCCTGGAGCTCCGCTTCCCCAGAGACCCACCCTACTAGGGAAAGAGAGAGGCAGACTGGGAGTATGGATCGATCAGTCAACACCCATATTCAGCGGGGAAGCAATTACAGAAGCCAGACCTTCTACCTTCTGCAACCCACAATGACCCTGGGTCCATGCTCCTAGAGTGAGCAGCTATCATGGGAAAGCTATCATGGGAGGGGGTGGGATATGGAGATTGGGTGGTGGGCATTGTGTGGAATTGTACCCCTCCTACCCTATGGTTTTGTTAATCCTTTCTTAAATAAAAAATTTTTTAAAATTTAAAAAAAAAGAAACTGTAAAAAAAAAAAAGAAAGAAAACAAAAAAACCATACAAAAGACTGATGAAGCTAAGAACTTGTTTTTTGAAAGGGTAAACAAAATTGGCAAACTCTTAGCCAGACTCACACACACAGAAAAAAAAAAAAGCAAAGAGAGAAGATACTAACATATCATATCATGAATGAAAGGGGAGAGATCACAACAGACACCAACGAAAGCCAAAGAATCATATGAAGCTTCTATGAACAACTATATGTCACAAAACTAGGAAGTCTGGAGGAAATGGATACAGAAATACACACAGTGCCCAAATTAAACCAAGAGGAAATGAAAAATATGAATAGACCAATTACAGCCAAAGAAATCAACACAGTAATCAAAAACCTCCCCAACAATAACAGTCCAGGCCCAGATGAGTTTACAAATTAATTCTACAAAACCTTTAAAGAAGAACTACTACCAATACACCTCTACCACTTCTAAATATCAGAGACACAGGGAATCTTCCTAATAACTTTTTTAAAATTTTTTATTTATAAAAAGTAAACACTGACAAAAAGCATAGGATAAGAGGGGTACAACTCCACACAATTCCCACCACCAGAACTCCATTTCCCATTCCTTCCCCTGATAGCTTTCCTATTCTTTTTTTATAATTTTAATTTGATGCTTTTTCCAAATATTTATTTTTAATTTTTTTATTATCTTTATTTATTGGATAGAGACCGCCAGAAATCAAGAGGGAATTGGGTGATAGAGAGGGAGAGAGACACTTACAGCCCTGCTTCACCACTCATGTAGCTTTCCCCCTTGCAGGTAGGGACCGGGGGCTCAAACCCGAGTCCTTGCGTATTGTAATACATGCGCTCAACCAGGTGCACCACCACCTGGCCCCAACTTTCCTATTCTTTATCCCTCTGGAAGTATGGACCCAGGGTCATTGTGGGATGCAGAAAGTGGAAGGTCTGGCTTCTGTAATTGTTCCCCACTGAACATGGATATTGACAGGCTGATCCATACTCCCAGCCTGTCTCTCCCTTTCTCTCCTGGGGAGGAGCTCTAGGGAACTGGGACTCCATGACACATTGGTGGGGTCATCTGCCCAGGGAAGTCCGGTTGGCATCATGTTAGCATCTAGAACCTGGTGGCTGAAAAAAGGGTTAACATATAAAGCCAAACAAAGTGCTGACTAATCATGAACCTAAAGGCTGGAATAGTTCAGATGTGGGGGGGCCCTCCGTTTTGTAGATAGTTAGTAGGCCTATTTTAGTTATATTCCAAAGGGCCCATGACTACACTAGTTTTTGTTTTTGTTTTTGTTTTTGTTTTTTTTTTCTGAGCCTGACCTCTGATATGCAGGTGGACCCAAATTATTGTCTGGGGAGATGATGTTATGGCTGGCAGAAGGACCAGAAAGCTGGATCAGGGAAGAGGACAGCTCCCAAATATGGGAAAGGTGTATAAATATTGTTGACCATAAACCCCATCAATCTAATGTGATCTGGGGCCTATATTCAGCTTCTCCCTAACACCTTTTATGAATCTAACATCACACCAATACCTAAAGCACACAGACACACACACAAAAAAGAAAACTACATACCAATATCCCTGATGAACAGAGATGCTAAGATATTCAACAAAATGCTAGCCAACTGCATACAGCAATATAACAAGAAGATAATGCACCATAATCAAGTAGGTTTTATCCCATGGAAGCATAGCTAGCTCAATATACATAAAACAATAAATGTGGTCCACCACATCAACAAATGTAAAACCAAAAATCACATGATCATCTGTACAGATGCAGAGATAGCCTTTGACAAGGTCCAACACCCTTTCATGATCAGAACATTTTAAAAATGTGAATAGATGGGAAATTCTTCATTAGTTGAATCTACATATATATTGACTTAGAAGTCCCAGCCATATCAACTAGGCAAGAGAAAGGAATCAAAGGGATACAGATTGAAAGAGAAGAAGTTAAATTGTACTTATTTGTGACATAATTGTATATATACATAATTCTAAAGAGTTCAGTATAAAACTCCTGTATATTACTGAACAATATATAAAGTGGCAGGCTACAAAATCAGCATACAAAAATCAATGGCATTTCTCTATGCACCAAATCAGAAGAAGAAAAGAAACAGAAATGAATCCCCTTCACTGTAGCAGCAAAAACAATCAAATATTAGTGGGACTTAATAAAGTAGGGATAGGGACAGAAAGCATACAGTGAAACATGCACTAGAAATGGTATATCACACCAAAGCAAAGGACTCTGGGAAGAGGGGGAGGGAGGGAGAAAATTCTGGGAGCCTGGTACATAATGAAATTGTATGCATATATAATGAATCACTGTAAAGCATTAGCCCTCTTAAGAAAAGGGGGGGGAGGACATTGATAGAAATTTTATGGAGGAAAAATTCCAGAGGGTCAAACAGACATATGAGAAAGTGCTCAAAGTCACTCATTATCAGTGAAATGCAAATAAAAACATTAATAAGATACCATTTTACACCTGTGAGATTTTCATATATTAGAAAAGACAGTAACAATAAATATTGGAGAAGATTTGGGAAAAAATAAACACTTCTGCAACACTGGTGGGAATGTAAATTGGTCCAACCTTTGTTGAAAATAAATGGAGGTTTCTCAGAGCACTAGAAATTAACCTACCCTTTGACCAACAAGTTTCTCTCCTGGGAATTTACTGAATGGAAACAAAACAGCAATTTTTTTACACCTATGTTCATAGAAACACAATTTTTCATAGTCAAAACCTGGAAGCAACCCAGATATCCATGAATAATAAAAAATATGTATTGTGTCATATATGCACAACTGAATACTACTCAGCTGTTAAAAATGAAATCATCTCCTTTGCTTCATTTTGCATGCACCTTAAAGATTTTATGTTAGTGAGACAAGGCAAAAAGAAGGACAGACAAATGCTGAATGATCTCACTTACATATAGATAGAAATTAAGAAGCAGTAACAGAGAAGTAAAGCACAAAGTAAAACTCAGACTGGGTGTGGTATATTACACCAAAGCAAAGTACTGGGGGAATGGAGGGAGAGGAAAGATGTGGAGAGAACCTTGGGGGCATGATGCCTGATGATATAAAAGGACTAAATTTGTAGATGAGTGTTGTACAAGGAAGTCTCACTGGGAGCTTAGAAACTATACCCATGTGTCAACAACTGCCCTATAAAGCATTAACTTCCCAATGAAATGAAAACACATAAATAATTGTCCTCACACAATAAGATACTATTTTTCATTTAAAAAGTGTGCCACATGTACTTAACCCACTGAGCTACCGCCGACTCCCCCCTTTAAGATTCTTATCTTTGCTGTAATAGGTCACAACTAGTCTAAGTTTTACCCTGCAGAACACAATCTTAGCTCACTTGAAATTCATAGGAAGGGTTCCCAGTGAGATATTTGAAAAGAAAACTGTAAGACATGGACTGAGAAAGACCAGTAACTCCAGGCAACACAAAGGATTTAGAATAGCATTACCAGGATAATAAAGCCTCTTCCCTTCCAAGGAAACACAGCATGATTTTTCAAACTGAGTACATGAACTTGTTCTAGCTTCCCAGGCAGGTGATCAGAATGTTCTGATCAGGGAGAACCCCAGAGTCCATTTCTGAAGGAGTTCATCCATATGAAAGAGGAAACTAGTGTCTACCAGCATCTGTAGGGCAATTTTCCATAGGGCAATTTTCTCCTCATCCCAACACGATGCCACCTCAACCGCAAAGATAGCTCACCTGCCAGGTAGAAGGCCCCTAGAGCAGGAATATGACAATAGCTGTAAAATCCTCCCTCTGGCCTATAAAATGTTCTTCTAGAACCTTCTTGACCTCAAGCAAAGACCACTGCTCACATGATCCTTTCCATCAGTATCCTACAACTTCCAGAAGCATAGCAGATGTGCCTGGGCTATTTCACATACGAAAACTGAAACATGTTATTGGCTTTCTTCAATCTACTTAGAAAACAGTGTGATATTTGTTATGAGTTTAAGAATCAACCTTATTAATGACATCAAGCTATTGAGCAACATTCACTAACTGCCAATTTACATTATGTAATGGAATGTGAAGCTCAATTTCCTTTTGTCACATGTGTAACGATTAAGTTATCACAGATGGAAAGTCATTCTGAGCTATAACAAGGCTGTATAAGGTGCTAATTAACTTGGCACCTTATTATAAAAAGAACTTTTGTCACATTTTGATCAGAAAAAATTGCCACTTGGGGATACTTATTGGTCCTCAGTATCACTTATTTTTAGATATTTTTCCTTTTCCTTTGTTGTTAGTTTCAGAAAGGAATATCATAAATGTACTAATTCTCCCATTTGAATCCAAACTCCATAATGCAACAAATGCTATCAATTCTAAAGTGGAAGTAACAACCTCCTACCAGCGAGACAGTGGCTACTAATATTATTGAAAGGGTAAAAACTGTGCCTATAAATCTACAGAAACTTTAGACTCCCTGTAACTTTTGCTAAGTGGAAATACAGACATACTACATGGTCACTGTATAAATTTTAACTTTTTTTCCTTTATTTTTCCTTTTTTTTTTTTTATTGGGAGCAGGGGTTCATAGTCCATAGATAGCGTAGTCATTGACACATGGGTACAATTTCATTACATGCCACAATCCCAAAGATCTCTTCCCCCCCCTTCCTACAGTCTGTTGTTTTGATGTCCAATCCACATTTCACTTTATGTTCTCCTTCCTTGTCTCTCTTTACTAAATTCTGCTTTTTTATCGAGACCAATACAATAAAATTCTTGAATTTTATTGACCTTGCAATTTTTCTCCTGGGGATTTACCAAAAGGAAACAAAAACACCTGTCAGGAGAGATCTATGTATACCAATGATCATAGAAGCACAACTCATAATAGTCAAAACCTGAAAAAAAAAACCCAGTTGTCAAACAACAGATTAATGGCTAAAAAAATTATGGTGTACATGCATAATACAGTGTTACTCAATTGTTAAAAATGAAGTCATTTCCATCACATCATCATTTTGATTGGAACTGAAGACATCCTAATAGGTGAGGTAAGCATAAAAGAGAGAGAACCATCAAATGATATCACTTATAAGTAGAACTTACACTTCAATTATTCTCTTTTTATGTTTGAATGTATCAGATTCCTCTGTATGATGACTACAATGATAAACATTTTTACAGGACTTTTTTTTCTGATTTTTGTATTAATTAATCCCTAACGATCTTCATCTTCTATACCTTTTGTCTTTCCCCCAATCAAAATATCTGATATATTATAAATTACTCCGTTTCTCAGATGAATTACATTTTAGTTAAACTTTTGCAATGTGCTAGTATCATTTTAAATATATGTGTTCATATCTTCATAGATAATGTCTTGAATTTGTCCCAAAGTACTCTAGTGATGAGGTGAAGTGGAAGATTAAACAAGATTTGGCATAAACTGTTGAAATTTATTTCTGGGCATATTACATTTTTATCTCAGTTTTATATATTTTAAATTTTCCATGGTTAAAAAGCTAAAATAATTTCTTTAGTACAAAAGAAGAGAGAGGTTCAAGAATTTTATTGTGTTTCTCTAGATTAAAAAAAAAAAAAACTAGGAATACCAAAGGAGATCATCTGCGACCACAATAAGGCAGGACTAGAATGACTTCAGGAACCCACCAAAATCACCGTGAATGCAAATACATGTGGCTTTTGTACAGAGAGGAGCCTAGGGAGAGATTAAGTGCCTGGTAACAGTCCAGCAGTTTACCAGTTAAGGCACCACCTCCATCTGTTTCACCAACAAAAGAACAGCTGAAGGGAAAAGAGAACTCCCCTAAGACTCACCAACTGCAACTGTGAGTTTCCATTGCTACTGCCCTCAGAGGCTCCAGCAGCAGAGGGGAGGCCCTGTGCTGATACCAGGGGACAGAGAACTAACCAGGAAATGGAGAAGATCTATACCTCGGTGGCCTAGTGGTGGGACTGTGTGGTGGGAGCCTTTCCATGTTGTTCTCCTGATGAGAACATAGTGAATAGTTGCCTCAGAACCTACATACCAAAACCTATAAGATTAGCAGCAGACATCTCCACATAAACACCACAGGCCAGAAGAAAATGGCAAATTATCTATCAGTGCATAATGAGAAAGGCTTTCAACCAAGACTACTGTATCCTTCTAGACTGTCATTCAAACTAGAAAGAGGCAAAAAAAAAATCTTCTCAAACAAGCAACAATTGAAAGAATCAACTATCACCAATTCTGTCCTGAAAAAAGTTGTGAAAAGTATCCTATAAACAGTACCATAAATGTACCATATGTCAGAATGCTCTAAAAGTCTGTAAGGATGGCATTAAAATATCAGCAAATTCAAGAACATTGAAATCATCCCTAGCATCTTCTTAGACCACAGTGGAATTAAACTAACACTTAACAATAAACAAACGATTAGTAATAGTCCCAAAATGTGGAAGCTCAACAGTACACTACTTAACAACTACTGGGTCAAAGAGGAAATAAGGGAAAAAATCAAAATGTTTTGAAAGTTTAATGAAAATGAAGATACAAGCTATCAAAATATTTGGGACACAGCTAAGGCAGTATTGAGAGGGAAGTTCATAGGCATACAAGCACACAATAGGAAACAAGGAAAAGCACAAATAAACAGCCTGATTGCACATCTTAAAGATGTACAAGAAGAAGAACAAAGGAATCCTAAAGCAACCAGAAGGACAAAAATCACTAAAGTTAGTGCAGAAATAAATAACATTGAAAATAAGAAAACCATACAAAAGATCAACAAAAGTAAATGTCGGTTCTTTGAAAGAGTGAACAAAATCGACAAACCTTTAGCCAGACTCATAAAACAAAAAAGGGAGAAGATCCAAATAAATCGGAATATAAATGAAAGAGGAGATATCACAATAGACACCAAAGAAATTCAACATACCATGAGAGGTTTCTATGAACAACTATATAACACCAAGCTAGAGAACCTCGAGGAAATGGACGATTTCCTAGATACCTAAAAACTTCCCAAATAAAATAAAGAGGAATTAGATAATATGAACAGGCCCATCGCAGCTAATGAAATTGAAACAGTTATCAAAAACCTTCCCAAAAATAAAAGTCCTGGACCAGAGGGTTTTACAAATGAATTCTACAAAACCTTCAAAGAAGAACTAATACCTCTACTTTTAAAAATCTTCCAGAAGATTGAAGACATTGGAATACTCCCTTCCAGCTTCTCTGAAGCCAACATCACTCTGATACCAAAAGCAGACAGGTACACAACTAAAAAAGAAAACTACAGACCAGTATCTCTGATGAGCATAGACACTAAAATATTGAAAAAGATTCTAGCCAACCGGATATAGCAGTATATTAAAAAGATTGTTCATCATGACCAAGTAGGGATTATCCAAGGCATGCAAGGTTGGTTTAATATACATAAATATATCAATGTGATTCACCACATCAATAAAAGCAAGACCAAAAACCACATGGTCATATCAATAGATTCAGAGTAAGTAAGCATTTGACAAAATACAACAAAACACCCCTTTATGATCAAAACACCACAAAAATGGGAATAGATGAAAAATTCCTGAAGATAGTGGAGTCTATATATAGCAAACCTACAGCCAACATCATACTCAATGGTGAAAAACTGGAAGCATTTCCCCTCAGATCAGATACTAGACAGGTCTGCCCACTATCACCATTACTATTCAACATAGTGTTGGAAGTTCTTGCCATAGCAATCAGGCAGGAGCAAAGAATAAAAGGCATACAGATTGTAAGAGAAGACATCAAACTCTCCCTATTTGCAGATGACATGATAATATACATAGAAAAACCTAAGGAATCCAGCAATTATCTTTTGGAAATCATCAGGCAATACAGTAAGGTGTCACGGTACAAAATTAACATACAAATGTCAGTGGCATCCCTCTATGCAAACACTAAGTTAGAACAAGATGAAATGCTGAAGTCAATTCCTTTTACTATAGCAACAAAAACAATAAAATATCTAGAAATAAACCTAATCAAAGAATTGAAAGACTTGTACATTGACAATTTTGAGTCACTACTCAATGAAATTGAAAAAGACACAAAGAAAGGGAAAGATATTCCATGTTCATGGGTTGGAAGAATTAACATCGTCAAAATGAATATACTACCCAGAGCCATATACAAATTTAATGCTATCCCCATCAAGATCCCAACCACATTTTTTAGGAGAATAGAGCAAATGCTTCAAATGCTTATCTGGAACCAGAAAAGACCTAGAATTGCCAAAACTATCTTGAGAAAAAAGAACAGAACCAGAGGCATCACACTCCCAGATCTCAAATTGTATTATAGGGCTATTGTCATTAAAACTGCTTGGTACTGGAACATGAATAGACACACTGACCAGTGGAATAGAATTGAGAGCCCAGAAGTAAGCCCCCATACCTACAGACATCTAATATTTGACAAAGGTGGGATGATCTCACTCTCAGGGAGAAGTTGACAAACAAGATCAGTGGAGAAAACACAAGTAGAACCTGAACTGGAATTGGTGCATTGCACCAAAGTAAAAAGACTCTGGGGTGGGTGGGGGAGAGAATACAGGTCCAAGAAGGATGACAGAGGACCTAGTGGGGGTTGTATTGTTATACGGAAAAGTGGGAAATTTTATGCATGTACAAACTATTGTATTTACTGTCGAATGTAAAACATTAATTCCCCAATAAAGAAATTTAAAAAAAATGAGTACACTTAGATTTATTCCTTTTGTAGCCAACATTATTTAAGGTGTTTGGGCAATCTTAGCTCATGCAAGTAAAGTAATTCAAAATTTTTCCCCAACTATCAGTAACTCCAAAATACTCACATGATACCTACTGCTTCTGGGCATCACATGTGTAGAAACATTGATAATGAAACTGTAAAAAAAAAAAGTTCATGTATTGAGCTGAAGTGAACAAAGGATAGGCTGCTATAGGAAAAGGTGGAGCAATGCTGTAGATGTTTCTCTTTCTCAAATCCTCTCTCTCTCTCTCTCTCTTTCAGAAAAAAAATTAAATAGCCACTAGGAACATTGGGATCATACTGTAGACATTGAGTCCCACTCATAACCCTGGTAATAATTAATAATTAACTTTTAAAAATAAAGGACAGTTCAACTACAACAGGAAGCACAATTTTAAACAATGTGAGCAATAGATGGGGTTTGGGATAATAATTTGAGTGTAGATTATCTTGCAAGTTAACTTGCAAAAATGAGAAAAAGAGTAAGGTCACAACTTTCTGATGAAATAGGTGGCTGATAGCATTCCAGATTTGCAGATGGACAAACTAAAGTTTAGAAAGATTAAGTACTCCCACTAAATCTATGAAGTTACTAGTGAAATATAGAGAAGGTACTCAAATTCAGGTTGAGTTTCTCCACAACTCACACTCTTTCTACATTATGACTCCAAGAACTTCCAGTTCTAAGGATAAAGAAGGAAGTGAACAATCTCCCCAGACATTTCCAAACAGAAGGGCAGAAACCACAGTTCACAAAACTAATTTAAAAATAAATACAACTCGGGGCCAGGAGATGGCGAACTTGGATAAGCACACACATTACAGTGTACAAAGACCTGGGTTCAAGTCCCTGGTCCCCACCTGCAGGGGGAAAGCTTCACAAGTGGTGAGGCAAGGCTGCAGTTGTCTCTCTGTCTCTCTCTCCCTCTATCTCCCTCTCCCTTTTCGGTTTCTGTCTCTATAAAATACATCAATAAATTTTTTTAAAAATTAAAAATAAGTACAAATCTTACACAGTTAAGCTGTAATTAAGTAAATGACATAAAGAGATAATAAATAGTATCAAGTAAAAGTGGTAGACACAGGCATGTATTCAAAGAGGAAGGGTTTGATTCTTTGTAGTATTTAAAAGTGATGTTTTGGAGGAAATACAAATTAAGACAACACTAAGATACCACCTCACTCCTGTAAGAATGGCATACATCATAAAGGACAGCAGCAACAAATGCTGGAGAGGTTGTGGGGACAGAAGAACCCTTTTACATTGCTGGTGGGAATGTAAATTGGTCCAGCCTCTGTGGAGAGCAGTCTGGAAAACTCTCAGAAGGCTAGACATGGACCTTCCATATGATCCAGTAATTCCTCTCCTGGGGTTATACCCCAAGGACTCCATAACACCCAACCAAAAAGAGGTGTGTACTCCTATGTTCATAGCAGCACAATTCATAATAGCTAAAACCTGGAAGCAACCCAGGTGCCCAACAACAGATGAGTGGCTGAGAAAGCTGTGGTATATATACACAATGGAATACTATGCAGCTATCAAGAACAATGAACCCACCTTCTGTGACCCATCTTGGACAGAGCTAGAAGGAATTATGTTGAGTGAGCTAAGTCAGAAAGATAAAGATGAGTATGGGATGATCCACTCATCAACAGAAGTTGAGTAAGAAGATCTGAAAGGGAAACTAAAAGCAGGACCTGACCAAATTGTAAGTAGGGCACTAAAGTAAAAACCCTGTGGTGAGGGGTAGACATGCAGCTTCCTGGGCCAGTGGGGGGTGGGAGTGGGTGGGAGGGGTGGGTCACAGTCTTTTGGTAGGGGGAATGGTATTTATGTACACTCCTAGTAAAATGTAGTCATATAAATCACTAGTTAATTAATACCTGAGGGGGAAAATTAATTGTGTGTCTCGAAGTTTTTCAAAACACAAACTGAATCTTTTTAATATATAGGCTGTGTATTTGATAGGCGGACTCTCTCAAAAGCCTAGACCAAGTAGATCAGAAGCAACCAGTAGCACAGCTATATACAAGATACTGGGTACTGTACAGCAAACCCTAACAAAAGGACTTCTCAAAGTTAACCCAATTACCAAATAATGTGATGGTAACATTAACTATCGATTGTCTTTTTGAACCCTAAGACAGCAGGAACCTCACATCTCCACTATAGAGCCTCTACTTCCTCCAGTCCTGGAACCCTTGGATAGGGCCCACTTTCCCGTATGCCTCTCCCAATCCATATTAAATCATATTGCATCTGCCTAACCAACCTAACCAACCTAACCAACCTAACCAACACAACGATTGCCACCTCAACATGCTTCACTTCAGACTGTGTCCAGAGACTTCACGAGTGGAATGACAACCCTTCAGCTTCATTACTCGGGTGAGACCTTTCCTTTCATAGTATACTCTAATTTCATCTCAGGTGGTTCACTTTCTAACAAAGTCCCAAAACCTAGATATACACCAGTTTCTGTGAGAGAGAGCTTATGTTCACATGTATCCATAAACTACTGCAAAATATATACCTGAAAGCAGAAGTACACTAGAGTTTGCAGTGAGTACCCCCCTAACACTTCCTCTCCACTATTCCAAGCTTTGGGTCCATGATTGCTCAAAAATTTGTTTGGCTTCATGTGTTAACTCTCTTTTCAGTCACCAGGTTCCAGATGTCATCAGGATGCCGGCCAGGCTTCCCTGGACTGAAGACCCCACCAATGTGTCCTGGAGCTCAGCTTCCCCAGAGACACACCCTACTAGGGAAAGAGAGAGGCAGACTGGGAGTATGGACCAACCAGTCCATGCCCATGTTCAGCGGGGAAGCAATTACAGAAGCCAGACCTTCTACCTTCTGCAACCCACAAAGACCCTGGGTCCATGCTCCCAGAGTGATAGAGAATGGGAAAGCTATCAGGTGAGGGGGTGGGATATGGAGATTGGGTGGTGGGAATTGTGTGGAATTGTACCCCTCCTACCCTATGGTTTTGTTAATTAATCCTTTCTTAAATAAAAAATAAAAAATAAATTAAAAAAGGAAGGCTAAGGATCCTAGAACTATCTTATGAAACAGGAAATGGAACCAGCTTTTGCCAAGATCTGGAAAGTGGCAAAATATTCTTTCTGCCATACTTGATTGAGTCAAGTAGTCACAAAGCTCTTCCTCCGAAGGAGACCCTAGCTCTCACTGGGAACCATGCCAGTGGCCATTTTTTTCAATCCATCAAAATAGAAGTTCATACTAGTTTGGAGACAGTGGCCACTTCACACAATTTTATTTTTATGTTCTTAAGGAATGCTTTTCAACAATGAAGCACTAATGGTGTACACATATACACATGCTAGAAGACTATCTTGTAGTAGGACTTCACCATTATAGAGTCTAAAAAAGCATTTCCTGGTATTAACACAAATCTTTGCAACCAAACTTTAATTACTTTGATTGGAAGGAGGAGGGATCTCTTCAGTCATTTTAATGTGTGTTTTATGTTTCCAGATGCTGTATCCTAGTTTTAGGAGGAACTGTTTCTCATTATCATAAAATTTACATGCTCATACATTTCATTGAAAGACTTATTCTTTCTAGGTGATAATAAACAATTCAGTAATTTGTAGGAAAAAATATCATAGAAATAATTGTCAAAAGGTACTAAGAATTCTCCAGAAAAGAGGCCGGATGATTTAGTAAACAATAAAAAATAATTTTGCTCCCAATTTATCCCATATCTTGAAAGTGTGTTCATATCCTATGTATTATAGTCATATGTAAAATAAAATGTTTTTGTGGGTAGATTTCTCAAGAGTGATCCAAAACTCCTTATCATGGTACTAGTCTTAATTCTACCAAAAACTGAATCTGTAAGCCTAAAAATAAAAATATTTTATCTGAGGGACTGGGCAATGGTGTAGTGGGTTAAGCGCACATGGCACAAAGCACAAGGACCTGAATAAAGATCCCTGTTTGAGACCCCAGCTCCCCACCTGCAGCAAGGGGCACTAAACAGGCAGCAAAGCAGTTGTGCAGGTGTCTATCTTTCTTTCCCCCTCTCTATCTTCCCCTCCTCTCTCCATTTCTCTCTGTCCTATCCAACAACAATGATAGAAATAACAACAACGATAAACAAGGGCAACAAAAGGAAAAAAATAGTGTCCAAGAGCAGTGGATTCCTAGTGTAGGCATGGAGTCCCAGCAATAAACCTAGAGGCAAAAAAATACATATATATTTTTGTTGTTTTTGCTGGGCTGACTTTGCGGGCGGGAGACAGAGACGACCAGGGACTCATGGCTGAGCTGGGAAGGAGTATCTCTTTATTGATGAGCGGGGATGCGGTTCAAAAAACTAATATCTTCTAATCACAACACAATTCTGTTTTGCATCTCTCTCCTTCAGCGGAAGAGTCAGGAACAAAGGAAATAGAACAATAGGGGGCGGGAAGAAGGAAGAGGGCAGGGAGAAGGAAGAAAGGTGAACCAGAGATGACTAAACCAAATGTCCCAGAAGTGGGGGGGGGGGCGGGGGGGCAGGGAGACCAAGCCAATATCCTGGAGGCAGTGGGTTGCGCAGCCAACAGCGGACGTGCAAACAGAACACATAGCAAGCAACACAAGCAAACCCAATGTGATGATAAAAACAGAAGACTTCACAAGCAAAATCCAGAAGCATACCAACATATTTTATCTGTTTAATTGATGACAATGATTCTAGCAAGGAGAGTTTGTGCTCATCAAATGGTTTGTGTGTGACCCTATATTTTCCAAACTCAACTACAGTTAGGATAAAGCTATATAATTACTTGCAATCAGCACTCTGTGAGCAAGAGTAACCAGGCAAGTGGGAGAAGACAGTTACATACCACATATCTAACCAATGATTGATATAAAATATTGATAAAAAATTGGTACAGCTCAACAAGAAGAAAAAATAATAACCCAATAAAAAAGTGGGGCAAACATGTCCAGAAGAGAAGCAATTACAGAAGCCAGAACTCCCACCTTCTGCTCCCACAAAATAATTTTGGTTCATACTTTCAGAGGAGAAATGTTAGGGGGAGATTATCAGGGGACTCTGAACTGCAATACCATCAGGACATGGACAGAGAAGAGGGAAAAAAGGAAGATATTCAAAAGTATTAAGAGGTGTAGGTATGACTTAGAAAGGATGATAAGGCAGGACCATTAGAAAAAATGGGCAAATATATATAAATATAAGATAGATATAGAAATAATAGTCAGCCTGTATCTGACATTGGGAGAACTACTGCAGTTTCAAATGGAGGGAATAGGGTCACAGAACTCTATTGGGGGGAATGGTATGGAATTATCCCTGTTATCCCATAATTTCATAAACCAATATTAAATTGCTAATAAAAAAATACAGAGTGGGTGTCTTCAAAATTACATGCCTGGGTGAGGGTAGATAGCATAATAGTTATGCAAAGAGACTCTCATGCCTGAAGTTCCAAAGTCCCAGGTTCATTCCCCTGCACCACCATAAGCCAGAGCCGAGCAGTGCTCTGGTTAAATAAATAATTAAAAAATAAACTACAAGCCCAAGGGATCTGGTAATAGCACACTTGGTAAGTGCACATGTTACTAAGTGTAAGGATCTAGGTTTACATCCCCAGTCCCCACCTGCAGGAGAAAGGCTTCATGAGCATTGCTGCAATTGTCTCTGTTTCTCTCTCCCTTTCTATACCACTTCACACTCAATTTCTCTGTCCTATCAAATAAACAAATGTTGTGGGAGTCCAGCGGTAGCGGGTTAAGCGCACGTGACTCAAAGCGCAAGGACTGGAGTAAGGACCCCCTCTCTGTCTTCCCCTCCTCTCTCCACTTCTCTCTGTCCTATCCAACAATGACGACATCAGTAACAACAACAATAATAACAGCAGCAATAAATCATGGGCAGCAAAAGAAAATAAATTTTTTTAAAATTTTGTATCCCCAATAGAAAAAGTAGAAATAAATTGTCTCAAAAAAAAAAAAAAAGTAGGGCAAGGAATTGAAGGAACTGAACAGGCAATTATCCATAAAACAGATACACATGGTCCACAAACATAAGAAATGCTACACTTCACTTATTATTAGAGAAATGCATATAAAAACTACACTGAAGTGGGGAGTGGGTGGTGGCACATTAAATTGTGCACACATGCTACCACATGTAAGGACCCAAGTTTAAGCTCCTGTTCATTCCTTGCCTGCAGGGGGGGACCCTTCAGGGGCAGTGAGGTAGGTTTGCAGGTATTTCTTACTCTCTCCCTCTCTACCCCATCTCTATTTCTCTCTATCCTATCAAACAAAATGGAAAAAATGAAGGAAGGGAGGGATGAATTAGAGAGAGAAGGAGGAAAAATGGCCACAATTCGTAATGCTGGCACCAAGCCCCATAAATAACTCTGGTAGTAATTAAAAAAAAAACACCCTACATTGAGATTCCATCTCACACCAGAGAGAACACTCTATCTACAAAACAGAAAATAGCAGGTGTTGGTGAGGTTGTGGAGAAAAAAGAGACTCCTCTTCAACATTGCTAGTGGGAATGCAAACTGGTACAGCACCTTTAAAAGATTGTATGAAGAGTTCTTAAACAAACAAAAATGAAACCATATGACTTGCCAATACCACTCTTAGACATCTACTCAAAGAGACATACATATCTCCATATTCATAGCTGCATTATTCACAGTGGTTAAAGAGTGGAAGCATCCTAAATGCCAATCAACAGATGATGGACTAAAGAAGTTATGGGAAGAGGACCAGGCAGTGACACACATGGTTAAGCTTACATAGTACTACTCAAAAGAATATGCAAAAGGACCCGAGTTCAAGCCCCTACTCCCCACCTGCAGAGGGGAAGCTTCACAAGTAGTGAAGCAGGTCTGCAGATGTCTATCTTTCTCTATACCTCTCTATCTCCCCTGCCCTCTCAATTCCTGTGCTATCAGATGAAAAGAAAAGAAAGGTCACCAGAAGTGGTGGATTTGTATTGCTAACACTGAGCCTTAGAAACTGGAGGAAAAAAAAATAGGGAAGGAAGGAAGGAAGGAAAGAAGGAAGGAAGGAAGGAAGGAAGGAAGGAAGGAAGGAAGGAAGGAGAAAGGAAGAAAGAATAAAGAAAGGAAAGAAAGAAAGAAAGAAAGAAAGAAAGAAAGAAAGAAAGAAAGAAGGAAGTAATGAAAAAAGTTATGTGACATATATTCCTTGGAATACTACTCTGTGATAAAAAATGATATAGTGTCCTTTGGGATGAAATGGATGAAACTGGAGATGATTATGCTTAGGAAAATAAGAGATGAAAGGCAACTACCAGATGGTTTCATTCATATGTGGAATCTAGAGAACTGATACACATGAAATTGCAAATAAAAAGAAAAGAAAACTGTAACTTACAGACCAAGACAAATGAGATCTCAAGCCTACTTACATTTAAAGCCCAAATTTTAAACATCTTCTCACTATAGCTTAATTTCTTTATCTGTACAATTAGGCGCTTGTTTCAATTGATCTCTATGACCACATCAAAGACTAAGATGTTTTGTCCACAAAGTGATATTTGTGAACAAAATTTGGAATTTTGAAACTTATGTTCAGTGGGTCAGACATCTACATTGATAATAGGAGAAAGTAATTGAATTTATATTGATCAAAAGAAATCACACCTAATTTTTCTCCCTATAACATCTATGTTCATTGAGTTTGGTAATTTTCTTTGCTGTCTGTTTGATTGTTGAATTTATTGTTATTAAGTAGTCTAAGATTCTATAGATTTCCAATTAATGAATTTGAACAGGAGGAATCAGAGGCAAATGTACTCAAGGATTCCATCTTTTTTCTCACATTTCACTGTACCTACAGCTTTGAACATATTTTAACTGAATAATTTACAAGTCACCCAGAGTTATTTATGTTTATGTGTTTCAATTCCATATATTCCACATATGAGTAAAGTCGTCTTTCACCACCTTACTTTACTATGCATAATCACCTGCAGTTCCATCCATTTTGTTCTTAAGGACACAATACCATTTTTAATTGTTTTTTTTTTATCGCAAAATAGTACTTCACTGAGTATATGTCCCATAACTTTTTTTTCTTTTGCTTTTGCTTCCAGGGTTATTGCTGGGGCTCAGTGCTGGCACTATGAATCCACTGCTCCTGGCGGCCATTTTTCCATTGGATAAGACAGAGAAATTGAAGGAGGAAGGGAAGGCTGAGGGGGGAGAGAAACACAGACAACTGAAGACCTACTTCACCACTTGTGAAGTGAGCCCCTTGCTGGTAGGGATCCAGGGCTGGAAGGCAGATCTTTGTGCAGGTCCTTGCACTTCTTGCCATGTGAATTTAATCTGGTGTGCTACCACTTAGCCCCCTCCCATAACTTCTTTATACAGACATTGTTTGATAGATATTTAGATTGCTTCCATATTTTAACTATCATAAATAATGTAGCTATGAACATAGGGGTGTATATGTCACCTCAAATTAGTATTTAATAAATAAATATTGATATGGGCAACATAATAAACTGAACTATTGGCCTCTGGAGGAAGGGACAAAATGGATTTAGAGTAAGTCATCTTGTTACTATACACTTCTGTATAATTTTATACTCATTTATTAACTTAATTAAAATGTAATATTTACTTTAATCCCATTCTCAAACAAAATTTTAATGTTTACTTATCTATTTGTTGAATGAGAAAGAAACAGAGCATCACTCAGACATATGCAGTGCTGGAATCAAACTCAAAACCTCATGTATGCAAGTCCTGTGCTCTACTTCTTACTTTCTTGCTACTCACCAAGCAATTTTTAAGAGATCTACCAACAGAATAAAAAATAGGGAGACCCTCTAAAAGACAGTTCTAATTTTCTATCTTTGTCTTTTTGATGATTCAGTTAAGACTGAATTGGTGCTTCAGAACAGTTTTTCAAAGCAAGGTTCTATAGAGGATCACCAGGACACTGCACTTGAGCAAATGTCTCAGGAGATTCTGTGAACACCAAAGTTAAAGAGAATCACCACTGAAGAGTCCAATTTGGTCTGAGACAATGAGTAATACTGAGTCACCCAGGTAATGCTTTTCTTGGGAAGCCATCAACTGACCCTCATCAACATTTTTCTGGAGCTGCCACAGAGCTCATTGATTTTCAGATCAAAATAATGTTTACTTGACAGTCTGTATCAAGAGATGATGGACTCTGAACTCTATAGGTATTTGGGCACTAAAAGAAAAATGCTCCAAGATGACCCAAATAGAATTTTCCAAATAAAGAGTATAGTAAAAGTGCTATTGCAGTGCTCTCGGATAATTCTGACTTAAGGCCTTCCGAGATCCTAAGCCAATGGCTACAGAGTTAAAACACAAATCTTCCTTTGTAACATCAGCATCATGACTTGATGTCCTAACAGAAACAAAACGGGCTCCCCAAGCCAACAGAACCTAGGATCCAAGCTCTTTAGATGCTGAGCTTTTGTTTACCCCTGAATAAATTCAATAAAGTGCAGTAACCATTATAATAAATGTAGATGTCACTAATTACAACACTAGATTTTAAATGCAATGCTAGAGTCTCAAGTGGCCTTTAAAACTGAGTAAAATCACAGCCAATTCAAATTTAATTAAAACTATCAGTTTAATTTAGTTTGCTTTTACAATAAAAACTATACTAACCCATTAACTGCATTCCAAATCTCCCATTACACAGAGCAACCAGCAGCTTGTGGGCCTCCACTTCGGTGAATGGTGCGATGCATTCATTTGCCTTGTTATCCAATGAAGTTTCAGTTGTTCTAGAATCAGGAAATGACCAACTCTTGTCTGAAAACGAGACTCTTGCACTCATTCAGGTAATTTACCATGTGGTTAGAATACGCTTTTGTCCAGATTCTTGTAATTAAGAAATCTCATCCACTTGAGACCTTCTGAAGACATGCTCATGGTTTGTGTCTGCTCTTATGCTGAACTTAGAGTTGCCAATAAGGTATATTTGGAAACTGAATGAAAGAACATTGAGAATCTGGGCAGTCATGATGATCTAGTCCTAGCCCTGATTTTATTAAGCTCAGTGGCCTTGGACAAATCCCTCTTTTAAAGCTCAGTTTAAAAATTTCATTGTAACAGTGAGGAGTATTGAGTAAACTAGTGCTTACAAAAAATTCACTTCTATGATCTTTGTCAACTCCAGGTGTTACATATCTGGAATCCTTGTATACTAAGGTCAGTGGACTTCCAAGATACCATCTCCTTTAACCTGATTCTAGACAGTAATATTTATGAACGCATGAGCATTCCTATTTCAGTTACATATTTTCTAATAGGAATAAGTAAGTATGCAACAACTGAAATTATTTAAAATTTTTAGCTAACATCATCTTGCATCTCCCTAGTGGTTCTTCTAGTACATTAGGAAACTATTAGCCTCCTTGACCCCTGAGATCCCTTCCTGCTCCAAGGATTTGCAAGTATACGAAAAAGAAGTTTATCACTTGACTCAGGTGAGCTAATGTACGCATACACACACACACACACACACACACACACACACACACACACAGGAACTGCCTGCAGGTCTTATTGGCTCCAGAACAAAGAGTACAGTGTGTTGAGAGAGAAACACTGAGAAGGAATGAAATTCAGAAGGTTATATATATTTTATTTTAGAAACAGAGAAAAGTATCCCTTAGTTTAATAAATCCATGGAAAACTGTACAATTCATCCAAATGCTGAAAGATAAACCACGTGGAAAAGAAACATTCAAGCATGAAGATAGAATAGACCTGTGAAAGGCTTTTCAATCTTTTAACCAGACATGCAAGAGAACCCTAGAAGACATAAGCAACCTGATGCTACCTGTTTGGAGCTTTTCCTAGCTAGACTCCATTCTGGGTCATTCAAGGACTTCTCTTACAGTAATAAGATTATTATGTGAAAACCTGTGCAACAGAGGTGTAAAGTCATTGGAGAAGCCATAGCCTTTGCTGCACTCTCCTCAACAAACCAAACCACAACCTTTATAGCAATCAACCAAAAAAAGGGGAGGGTAGGCATGACTTGGACAATAATGCAAGTTTTCCTATATTTTGCCTTTCTTTCACCTCTGGGCCAACTAGAGGAAGTCAAATATACTCCCCCAAACTTAGGACATAGGATGTCTGCTTCCAGTTATCCTGACCCTCCTGCCCCATGCACACAGAGCTTTCTAGGCCAAAAGGCTGGAAAAAGAGCACACCTGAAGCCTTCTTCCTTTTCCCATAAAGTGTTTCCTCTCCTTGGCCTGCCTGTCTCTAATTCTCTGCTAAATGCCTGTGGTGGCAACAGGCTCCCCTTATGTGATAAGCTTTTAATAAAAGGACTCTGTTTATTCCTCATTTGGATGACCACCATTTATTTCCACTCCCGTCTGAAATTGCCTAAAAATTTTCCATGGGGCCAGCATTTGCCACAAAGCATACTGGCTTAAGAAGAGATGACATGCCTTTCAGTTATGCCCATCTGATCCATATACAATTCTTATGTTGACCTTTCATGCCTGACATATGACACATCACACATGTGTACATGCACTATCAGGATTAGCTTGAATCATTTATGTATTCAACTGAATTATTTATGTCCTCATTTCAGGTGTAATAGAGATTTCCACCAAAGTTTACCCTGGGGTGTGCTAGCCTATGTTGCTTCAATTGATGTGATGCCAGGGTATGAAACAAGTGTAGGCTGGCCCTTACCAAAAAGACAGAATAAAGAGGCTACTATTGATTTTTGCTGCCACCAGAAGCAGAATGACTATGCTTATATGGACTCAACATACAAGCCACTTTCTAATCCCAAGAGTCAGCAAAAATCTGTAGGTCTAGTTCACAGACAGTTTTATAAATAAAGTGTTATCGTCATGTAGTCATACCCATTCATCTACTTATTGCCTATGGTTGCATAATGACAGAGTAGTTGCAAAGTTGGTATGATCTTCACCAATATCCATCCTTCTTTGTCTTTCCCTTTCTGCATTTGACTAGCTGTAGAAGTTACCTTCATCTGCTGACATCAATGGGAAGTACCTGCAGGGAATAAAGGGTAATAGGAGAGACAAGACAGTTGTTCTCCCCCTGCACACTGCATCTGTGACAGTGTCTGTGTCTATTCAAGATCACAGCTCCTTCTGATGGCTCCTCCACATTTCCAGTGCTCACTGGGGTCCTTTTAGACTACATAGACCCCAGGGGTTGAAATGCCTTCATAGAGCTTAGCTGTAGAAGCCTCACTTGCTATTCCTTGTTCGTTTTGTAACATTGCCCATATTTGGGTCCTTTTATCCTTCCCTCAGAGTCACTAAGCAACCCTCCTCATATCTTAGTCAATAAAATCCCTCCATTTGAGCCATCTGTTTCTTGTTGAGACCTTGATCAATATAACCCTTGTGCCTATCTTTCAATAACTCATTTAGCTAATCAACTGGTCTAGCCCACTCACTCAGGACACAAGGTCAAAGCACATTCACTCAGCACATGCATGAACAAACAGCATTGTATCAGAGGATGGGCATTTAAATGCTGCCATTTATATTCATAAAAATGTCTTTTAATCAGCCTAGCTCAGCCCTACTCTGTTGGTGTACTTTGAGGATAAGAAGCTGTTTCCATGAGCAATCAGAGTTTATGTAAGGCCATCCATCCATATGAGCAGATGAACATCATTATAAACCCGCTCTTGAGATTGCAGTGTTCCCAAACATTATTGCTATGCAGTCAACAGTTATAATGAGTCAGGAGCTTGCTGCTCACCAATAAGTGGCACTGGCCTTTTTGTTCTCCTCTGAGTTGATCTCTTTATTGTTTCACTCCTTTGGTAGAGATTGTTTTAATATGTCCCATTTCTGAGCAAATTCTCTCAGCTCATCTTTGAAATTCTAAAATTCCACTTGGGTTCCCACTGGGCTGTGTTTGTTTATAGGGTCAGAAAAGGTTTCTTAAAGCTAAATCAAGCTGAGTAGCATTTCTGTGCCTGAAGTCTCCTATAAGCAATATCTGCAGCAAGATGGAGTGAGTTTTATATCATTTGTAAGTGATTGAGCCCCTTGTCCGGGCTGACCCTAAGGACATTTCTTGTCTGTTTGTTTTTTGTATGTTGAATAACATAATGGATGTGAAAGCTTTTTGTGAACCATGAAGACCTTTCTAATGTAAGGGATTATGATGATGATCTCACAGTTTGGGAACATCCTGTAACATCAGTTTATGTTGTTCTTCATTTTTCAGGAGTCATCAGATTCTAAAGGAGACTAGAACATTATCCTTCCCAAGGTCTCCTTTTACATTTGGTATAGAATTAATAATACAGTCATTCATTCGTTTATTTACAAATTTTTATTGGATATCTTCTATGTGCCAAGCCCTAGGTCAGGGTACTGGGTATAGAATTATATAATTAATACAGTTCCTGTCCTTTGGGCATCTAATATTTATTTGGTTCTCACTATGCTAAGAACAATGATAAATACTTCACACATATTATCTCAATTAGCCTTTACAGCTTTACTTAAGTTAATTACAGTACTTTCATTTTATAAATAGGACATAATAACAAAAATGAAGACATCAATGATGAAAATTTATTGGGTGTTTACTATGTATCAAGTGATAACCTAAACGTTTTGTAAGTATTTCAGTTAATCATCAAAATAAGCCGGAGCTGAGCAGTGCTCTGGTCAAAATAAAATTAAATAAATAAATAAATAAATAGAAAAAAGACAATAAATTCATGCTTAAGACGCCAAGGTCCAACTTTAAATTATCAACACCATAAACCAAGCTGAGTAGTGTTCTGGTAAAAAATAAATAAATATCTGCCAAGAGCGTTCTATTTCCCAATTAACAACTAACATGTACTGGCTTCTTAATACTGGTTTGACCCCAATATTTTTGTATGCATGGTCTCATTTATTTCTTTGAAAAACACCAAAAAGAAAAGATACTATTAACAAAGTCTTTGGGGTCATATCAGTATTAATGAACATGCGCTAAAGGAAACTACTTCATATGAGTGAGACTGGTAATTCAGCCATTTATAAAGCTCCTAACCTTAATCATAACAGTAGATTTCCTTAAAGAACATATTTCCCTCCAAAATAACTTACTCCCAAAGAAGAATAAACAAAATGATGTCAAGGTGTACATCGAAATCAATATGGAAGACTGGTTGAGAAGTAAATCTGAATGCAGATATTAATTATCATTAGATTCCTTAAAGGCTAAGTCTGCGGTGACACACTTGATTGAATGCACACATCAGAACCCTGGCTACCCACCTGCGGGTGGGGAAGCTTCATGAGCAGTGAAGCAGTGCTACAAGTGTCTCCTCTCTCTCTCTTTCTCCCTCTCTCACTTCTCCCCCCTCAATTACTTTGTTTTGTCTAATAAAAGTAAAAACAAAGAGAATTTGGTGATGGTGCACTTAATACACAAGGACCAAGGTTTAATCCCCTGGTCCTTACCTGCAGGGGGAAAGCTACACAATCTGTGAAGTTAAAAAAAAAATTTTTTTTTTAAATTGAGGGATAGTGACCAGGAGCTGTGAGTGCTTCATGAAGGCATCAAGCTCCCAACAATCACCTGGGTGGCAATTGAAAAAAAAAAAATTTAACGGGGTGAGCTGGGACTCATCTGGCTGAGCACATATATTACCATGTGCAAGGACTGAAGTTTGAGTACTACTCCCCACCTGCAGAGGGGATGCTTCATGAGTGATGAAGCAGGTCTGCAGATGTCCCTGTCTGTCTGTCTGTCTGTCTGTCTGTCTGTCTGTCTGTCTGTCTGTCTACCTACCTATCATCTATCTATTCCCTCTCTCCATTTCTACCTGTCCAATCTAATAATTAAAATAGAAAAAATAAAAAGGAAAAAATTGCCACTGGAAGGGGTGCATTCATAATGCTGGCACTGAGTCCCAAAGGTAATTCTCATTAAATTAAAAATAATGATGATAAAAATAAAAATTAGAAAAATTTTAAAAAGGTTAAGTTTACAGTTTGGCACCTTCCAACATTCAAATACATACTATAATTTATCTTAATTTACTAAGGAAATTAAACTGTTAGCAAAGAAAAACATAAGGCTTAAAACCTTATATTCACCTTAACTATCTTCTAATTCCAAAACATCTAAGTAAATCTGTCAAATACCTGTGTATAGCCACATGCCTTCCCAGGAAGTGATAGACTGATGCCTGAAAGGTCCTGATATGTGCCTTTTAGATCTCCTTCTGCAAGTAGCTATTTTAAAGTGGGATCATTAGGTGACAAGAGACAGCTCAACCTATAGATCATGTTCCTTACTATGCACAAGGGACATATGTCCCAGGTCTAGTACCACACAGAAGCACCACAGATGATACCAGTGGTGTTCCACAGATGGTGGAATGGAGCCATGATCTTTTTTTCTTACTTTGTCTCCCACTTCCCTCTCTCTGTTCTTTTCCCCTGCTCTCTCTAAGATAAAGAATGAAAAAAATATATGGGCCAAGGAGGTCACTCACTTATGGTATTGCATATGTGTGAAACTCTGGGTCTATTCTCCAGCATCACATATTAGTTAATTAACTAAATATTTATATGGGGACCCGATAAAGTTCAATCATTTTTCCTACTGTGTAATATAGTGTTTCTAAAATGCTACAAAATGAGAAAATGTTTCATTCCACCATAACTATAGACCACATTTAGCATATAGTAAAGTGTTTAAATTAATACTCATTTGGGGCAGAGATTTGACCTTCCAAAACCACATCAAATGTGAAAAGTTAGGCAGAAGGTATTGGAACAATGATGCACAGTAACTCCAAGGTGATTAGTACTATTTCACAGATAATGTCCTAATGTGGGGTTAGGAAGACAATTACACTTTACTTTCCAGAAGTTTCCACATGTCCACATTGGGTCTCCTTATGCTACTGAAAACCCTAAGGTATATATATATATATATATATATATATATATAGAGAGAGAGAGAGAGAGAGAGAGAGAGAGAGTATATATATATATATATATATACACATATATATATATACATATACATATATATATATATGTAGATATGTAGATGGAAAGAAAGAGAAAGAGAGAGAGAAGTGAGAACTAGACTAGAGCTCAGGAAGGCAGACTTCTGAACCTCTACTAGTTGAATTTCATTATACAAACCATTCTCCTGTTCTGTGCCCCACTTTCTAACCTATGAGACAAGGGTGAAAATAATGCCCATTCTCACATGATTGGAGTATCAAATTAAATTAATATTTATTACTACTGTCATAACACTTGTTGAATACTTCTCACTTATGTCAAGTATTGCAATTACATGCTTTGTGGTAATAATCTCCTTGAATCATTACAATGATTCTAAAAAATAGAAACTGTTTTTCTCCCTACATTACACTTAAGGGAAACAAGTGAGGAGTTATATACTTGTTACATGGAACAGAGACAGGACTGATGTAAAGATTCCAACAGGTTCAATTAGCAAAGATGAAACAAAGAAGAAAGAAACTTTTGGAGATTTAAAAAAAAACATCCTAACTTAAATTACTAAATTAACTTGGATTAAAATTTTATAAATGCTACATGAAATTTCTCAATGATTCTACAAATCATAAAGATGAATTCCATATTACATAAAATGAATTTTACCATTGGTTAGCCACTGTTTTTGTTGTTGTTTTGGTTTTACTTTTTATATTAGTGATTTAATAATGATCAACAAAATCGTGGAGTAAGAGGAGTAAAATTCCATACAATTCCCACCACCAGAGTTCCTTATACTCTCCCCTCCATTGGAAGTTTCCCTATTCTTTATCTCTCTGGGAGTATGGACCAAAAGATCTTTATGAGATACAGAAGGTGGGAGGTCTGGTTTCTGTAATTGTTTCCCCACTGGACATGGATTTTGGCAGGTCGATTCATACCCCAGCCTGCTTCTATCTTTCCTTAAAGGGGTAGGGATCTGGGGAGGTACAGTTCTAAGACTCATTAGTGAGATCTTCTTCCCAGGGAAGTCAGACTGGTGGAGATTTTGATAAAGCAGAAGCTAAGGCAGCATGCTTCCAGTCAGAGATACATCACAGGACACACACTTATGTGTGTGATGGATATAACCCCCAGGCAGAAAGAGGATTCTGTCAAATACAAGTAGGTCTAGCTCAAGGGTGCATATTCTAAGGGGACATCATATAGTTCAGCACTCACGATTTTAATATAAGAATTATAAAATAAAAATTGATGCAAAAGTGTCTATGATGGAAAAAAACATTAACGTCTGTAATGGAGACAAGTCCCAATGCTATACTACACCACCAATCTCACCTCTTTTGATACATGTATTTCTTTGCATCAGTTTTGCTTATATCTCCCAGTCAATGGTTCTCAAACCACCTCTCCCTATCTGCCCATTCTCCTTTGACTCTTCAGGACACACCAGATTCAGGCTTTCTTGTTCAAGAGTCTAAGTACAACTAAGGTCAGCTGCTTGATGCTAAGGCTGCTTAGTAGACCTAGAGCTAAGGCTTTTCTAACACTCTTCTGACAAGGCTACCAGAAATAATAAAGGATGCCCAGTTAAATTTGAATTTCGAACATACAACAGCAACAAAAAAATTCTGTACAGGTATTGCCCAAACAAAATTAGCACATACTTGTGCTTATAAAAGTATGCTGTACTTGATTTCCAAATTTACCCAAGTATCCAGTGTTTGTATTTGCTAAATTTGGCAACTCTCCTTTTCACCATTTTTAGCCCTTAAGTCATTTAACCCTTAAATAATTTAGTTAATATATCCCAGATCATTAAGAAGGAAGCAGAGAGGGCCAAATGGTGGCACACTTGGTTGAGCACACATATTACAATGTGCAAGGATGCAGGTTCAAGCCCTTGGTCCCACTGGCAGGGAAAAGGCTTTATAAGTGGTGAATCAGTGCTGCAGGTGTCTCTCTGCCTCTCTACCTCTCTATCTCCCCTTCCTCATGATTTATGGCTATCTCTATCCAATAAGCAAATAATGACAATTTAAGGGGTCATGTGGTGGTACACCTGGTTGAGCACATATGTTATAATTGCAAGGACCTGGGTTCAAGTTCCCGGTCCCCACCTGCAGGGGAAAATCTTTGCAGGTGGTGAAGCAGTGTTGTAGTGTTGTCTAAGTCTATCTCCCTTTCTATCACCCTCTTCCCTCTCAATTTTTGGCTATTTATATCCAATACTTAGAATATAGACATTAAAAAGGTTTATTTAATTTTTAAAAAGATAATTTAAAAAATTAAAAAAGAAGAAAACAGAAATGACAGTATATAAAGACTATACATATAGCATAATAGAGAAACAATTAATTTTTGTTGAATATGTGACTAAGACCTATTCCATTTTCTTGAATTCTAGCTACTAATAACTAACTAGTTAAACATCATTGCTAAATAATTTTTCTTCCTTAATGTGATTTTTCTTAAGTGCAAAAGTTTAATTCTGAGAAACTGTCTATCCCATCATTTTTCAGAGATCCAGGTATAGCATCAGCTCTCTGGGACAAAGGCTATAGGGTACTAATTCAAAATACTTCTGATCCTACTGTAGACACAAGATTTTGGTGTCCAATGTTTTCACCTCTATCTGGTTTTGTAGAAATTCCCTCCACTTTGTGGGCACTCCCATTATAGGCATTTCCTTTCTCTGCTTCCTTATCTGAGAAACATGTGATCTAAGATCAGTCAATCAGATATGACTTCAGCAGAAATTAAATCCAGAGACTTGCAGGTCGAATAGAATAGTGTGTCCTGTGTGACAAGCTGCCACATAAAGAAAGTAGCATATATTGTAGATATCATGATGAAAGTATATAATGACTAGCTGCAGCAAGGAAAATGATCAAGCTGTAACCATCAGTGCTCAGGAAAGAAGATAAGGCAACATCATGATGCCAATTTGAGGATAGGAACTTACTGCTGTCAGCCTCTTGCTCCTCCTGTTCAGTTGTCTGGCCTTCCTATCAATTCTCCCTAATACTGTTGTTTTATTTTTTTTATTTAATCACTGAGACAGATGATGTTTCTTGCGTCTAAATGCCACTCTAAGTGATGATTATCATGCTCTGCATTTGGATTCATTGGAGACATTTACTAAGAGACTGGCAACTATAAGAATAGTGCTTTGTGGAGGAGAGTTTCTTCACTGTTTCTTCAAAACAGCAGCTGAAGAACCGGGAGTCAGGCTATAGCACAGTGGCACAAAGTGCAAGGACTGGTGTAAGGATCCCAGTTCGAGCCCCTGGCTCGCCACCTGCAGGGTAGTCACTTCACAGGTGGTGAAGCAGGTCTGCAGGTGTCTATCTTTCTCTTCCCCCTCTCTGTCTTCCCTTCCTCTCTACATTTCTCTCTGCCCTATACAACAATAATAACTACAACAATAAAACAGCAAGGGCAACAAAATGTTATAAATAAATAAATAAATAATTTTTAAAAGAACATCATTAAAAAAAAAGAAGTTGTAGGACCATCATACCAGATAGGATAATTGGTCATCTGTGACAACTGGTCATCTAACTGTCATCCTATGGCCATCCCTAGTTACTATCTAAGACCACAAAGTTCAGTTTCTCATCTTCATGGTAAACAGTTTGTCTTCTACAATAAGGTATGGAGAGGGAAAGAGACAGAGAGACATCTGCAACTCTACTTCATCATGAAGCTTCCCCTCTGCAGGTGAGGACCAAGAGCTTGGACCTGGGTCCTTGTGCACTGTAGTGTGTACACTTAACCAGGTGCACCACCGCCTGGCTGCCTGAAATCTCCAAGGATTATAATGATATACTGAAAACTGCTACTCAAGAAAATACACAAGTGTGTATGTGAATGTGTATATATGTACACACACACAGAGACACACAATGATTTTCCCTTCTAAAACCTTACAAAATCTCTCATGAAAGCATGAACTCAATATAAGATTATGGAATAAAATGGAATCAAATGAACCAGAATAATACATTCAAAGAGAATAGAATAGTTCAGTTTAGAATGTCTACTAATTAAATAGAATGGCATAAAACAGAGTGGAAGAGAATGAAATAGAACAAATGTCTGACTTCTGATTTGCTTCAGTGTGTTAATAGTTCTCCATACTTGTAATTCAAGAGCAAAGACTAATCTAAAGAGCTAGTTCTTGAGAGCAACCAATTCATGCTAGGCTCAATAGAGGTGGAAACTCCTCCATCCTGAAGATCTTCATTTCAGAATATCCAACACCAGTAACTTTATCTTTTTGCTCCCAGTATGTGTGGAGAGGAGAAAAAAAAGTCCTACATTGTGGTGGCCTAGGAGGTGGCACAGTGGGTAAAAAGTAAAAAGTCCCAAGTTCAGTTCCCAGAATTGCATGTGTGACAAGTGATGCAGTGGTGCTCTCTCCTCCACATTTTCTCTCATTAATAAAAAAAAAAAGTCTTTAAAAATAAAAGAAGAAAACCTACACTGCACACAACTCCCTTTTAACCTTTGTCTTCCTTGAAGCAGGCTAGCTCCTTTGTTCAAGGTGTGAAGCATATTCAAGACAAAATGATTTTGAAGTAGAATCACAGATAAAGAGTAGTCTGTCTATAGCCTTCAAAAACACTATGTTGAAGCATTTAGATATTGCTAAGAGGCTATACAAATTTATCTGACTTTCATTTATCTTATATCCTCAGAAAATGCAGAGATTCCTCTAGAAAACACAGTACTCTAGCAGTTCCCCTGGGACATCTTTGGAGCTTGGGCTGTCATTCTACCTAAAGGGACTTTATTCTGTAGTACACTTTTTCTTTGGTGACCATATCTTTCAACAGCAGGTAATGAACCCAGAGATAAAAAAAGGAAACCAAGTCTAAAAATACTTAGATACTTAAAGGAACTATGGTAATAGAGAAGTCCTGATGAATTAAGAGTAGATGTGTCAGGCCAGAAAGATAGTTCATCGGCGAGGATGCCTGGCTTGCTATGCGTATGACCAGCCTCAGGAACAGCCTCCACAGCATGGTAGTATATTGAGTGCTGTGATATCTTTCTCTCTCTTCCTCCTCCTCTCTCTTTCTATCAGAAAAAAGTTAAATAAAAGTGGTGAAGGCCCAACTGCAATAACAGTAACAACAAAAAGAGCCAAAGTGTCTTTATGACAGCACCACAGACAGCTTATCACTTTCCCTCGTGTATATGGAAATATTGGCTTTCTTTTCCGGGAAAACTCTGAATACTTTCCCATTGCTTCATCCTTTCCCATATTAATTATTTATAATATATTAATATTTTCTCTTCTAATTATACACACACAGCTATGGGGGTAAGAGATTTATTATCACACAGTGATAAATGCTGACATGTCCTCTGCAATCAGGAAGCTGAAGAGAATTAGTGGGTTGGTTCCAGCCTGAAAGCCAACATATTTGAGACCCACGGAGAAACAATGATTCCCATTGTAGTTTATGGCAAAAAATAAAAAATAAAAAGCTAGGTTACAAGCATCTAAAATTTACATAAAAAAGAGTTTTGCCTGTGGTTTCCTTTAAATATTTTATTGTTTCTGGCCTAACATCCAAATCCTTGATCCATGACATACCCCTTTACACCTGTGAGAATGCCATACATCACAAAGAACAGTAACAACAAATGTTGGGAAGGTTATGGGGTAAAAGTGCCCTCCTGCATAGTTGGTAGGAATGTGAATTGGTCCAACCCCTGTGGAAAGAAGTCTGGAGATCTCTCAGAAAGCTAGTAATGGACCTACCCTATGACCCAGCAATTCCTCTTCTGAAAATATATCCTTGGGAACCAAACACAGCAATCCAAAGAAATCTATGTATGCATGTGTTCATAGCAGCACAATTTGTAATAGCCCAAACTTGGAAGCAACCTAGGTTGTCCAACAACAGATTAGTGGCTAAGAAACTTGTGGCTATATATACATAATAGAACACTACTCAGCTGTTAAGAATGATGAATTCACCTTCTTCACTTCATCTTGGATGGAGCTTGAGGGAATCATGTTAAATGAGATAAGACAAAAAGAGAAGGATCGGGAGTCAGACGGTAGCGCAGTGGGTTAAGCGCAGGTAGCACAAAGCGCAAGGACCGGCATAAGGATCCTGCTTTGAGACCCCGGCCCCCCATCTGCAGGGGAGTCGCTTCACAGGCAGTAAAGCAGGTCTGCAGTCTTATCTTTCTCTCCCCCTCTCTGTCTTCCCCTCCTCTTTCCATTTCTCTCTGTCCTATCCAACAACGATGACATCAATAACAACAATAATAACTACAACAATAAAACAACAAGGGCAACAAAAGAGAATAAATAAATATTTAAAAAGAGAGAGAGAGAAGGATGAATATAGTATGACCTCACTCATGGGCAGAACTCAAAAAAGAACAGAAAAGAAAAACAAACTAAAATTTGGACTTGGTTTGGTATATTACACCAAATCAAAAGACTCTGCCCAAGTGGTACTTTGTACTTTCTCGACAAAGAGATAGTTTTCAGATATATGTGCTTGCTACTTATATGTAAATATATGTACATGTTTACATATAACTATAAACACATATTAAAATATGTATATATGTGAAAAGACAGAGAGAGCTGTATTGTCCATTCATTCTTCTTCCTTCCTTCTTTCCTTCCTTCCTTCTTTTCTCTCTTTCTTTCATCAGTGGAGCTTGATTCCAGGACAACTTTTTATTTTCAGACAGAAAGAGATAGACCACAACCAAAGCTTCCCCTGGTGCTTTAAAGGCCAGATCTCAAACCTGTGTTGTGTGCAGGCCAAAATAAGCAAGATCCCAAGTGAGCCAACTATCTTGCCAGCACTATTATTCCCTTTTTAATTTAAAGAATAGAGTTTAAACTTACTACAAAATAGTAGATATGTGTAAGAGTTGAGAAAGGATAACAGAAAAATAAATTCAGTGGGAAAATACTTTTTATATTTATTTTCCCTTTTGTTGCCCTTTATTGTTGTTGTAGTTATTATTGGTGTCGTTGTTGTTAGATAGAACAGAGATAAATGGAGAGAGGAGGAGAAGAAAGATAGACACATGCAGACCTGCTTCACCACCTGTGAAGTGATTCCCCTGCAGGTGGGGAGCTGGGGACTCGAACCAAGATCCTTACCCTGGTCCTTACACTTCTCTCCACGTGTGCTTAACCCGCTGCGCTACCGCCCAACTCCCCAGAAAAATCTTTTTTTAACACTTTTATTTTTGTGTTTCTTCAGAAATATAACCTGAGACTAGAACATATATGCATGTCACTAGTTTGTGAAGAAGCCCAGAGAAATAGAAAATTTGTTGGAGTTATTGCTATAGCCATCAAAATTTGATTCCTCTAAGAACTCTGAAAAGCAGATCAAGTGCCTCTCAAAACCACCACCTACAGAATAAGCTGGGTCACTCCCCTGTGGCATCTGAACACTTTAATGGTGCACTATCCCCAGGTGTGAAGGAAAGCTAGAGGTTGGATTATGTCATTTGAAGTGTATAATATTTGAGAAAGAGGTAGACAAGAAGTGACACAAGATACCAAAGGACGCCATTCCCTGTACCATGGGAAAATTCCCTCAAAGTGGGGTCTTTCCTTGCTCTCCCTATAAAGTAGCAATGGTAGGGACAGCCCCACTCTCCAAAGGGAGGCTGAGTCAGCCTACTTCGGGTCAGCCACTTGAGGAAAACTGAAATGAGTCCTGAAATGGGTACAACCTAGTATTTCCTCACAGTTCTTGTGGCCAAGAACTGTGAGGTCAGACTGACAGGGACTCTGAGGTTACACAGGCTCCTATGCTAAATATGAATATATATAGGACCTATGGATAAACAGTGAATTGTATTTATATACTTTTTCTCAAGTTTTGGAGCAGCCTTCTGCTCTAATTCAACTTTCTAGCCCTATTCTTAACTCTGACACCATCTTCCCAGACAATATTTCTAGTCCACCCCCATGTCAGCTATCAGATTCAGGCAAAAATTATTAAAGTCATGGGCTCTTAGGAACATACATAAAATAGAATTCCTAGCTTCTTTCCACCCTAATTTCATCTGCTCTATCCCTACTTTTTTGGTTCCTGATTATTAAACATATTGTCCTGCTTTATATCTTATTGCCTTTAAGCCACCAAGTTGCACATGCTATCATGATCCCATCCTGACGTCCCTGGGCAGACAACCTCACAAATGTGTCCCAAAGCCTTACCTCTCCAGAGCCCTATCCCACTGAGGAATGATAGAAATAGGCTGAAGGTATGGATTGACCTGTCGATGTCCATGTCCAATGGTGAAAATATTACAAAAGCCAGAACTCCCACCTTCTGCACCACAAAAAACTTTGGTCCATACTCCCAGAGGGAGAGAAATGTTAGGGGAAGATGACCAGAGGGCTCTAAACTCCAATTCCACTAGGACCCAGTGAGAAGAGGAAAAAACGAAAGGACATTTGAAAGTAGTAAGAAGTGTAGGTGTGACTTAGAAAAAATGGGCAAATATATATATATATATATATATGTTAACAAAAAATAGTCAATCCATATCTGTGACCGTGGGAGACTAAGCAATTTCCAGTGGAAAGAATGGGGACACAGAACTCTGGTGGTAGAAATGGTATGGGATTATACCCTTATTACCTCATAATTTTATAAATCAATATTAAATCAGTAATAATTTTTAAATCTGTTTTTTCAAGCATTTTTATTTCTTAATTTTGTTCTAAGCAAAAGTGTATAGTGAAGCACAGACTTTTCACTAGAGCAAACCCTCACTGGCAATCTGTAACATTCAGAGTTGAATAAACACAGCTTAAATAGATGGGGTACCAAAATGGAAACTAAGACATGAAAAAGACCACCACAAAAGAAAATGCAGCTTCCTTGTAGAGAGGCCTTTCGGACACTCCTGCTGAACCACCCAAGCTCCACTGCTCTACAATGATGCTCAGAGAAGGGGGAAAATGGCAGGGAGAGTTTAACATCAAATTGCATCTGAACTTTCAACTGCATTCCTCCAAACAGCTGCCTTGGGTAAGGATCCTGGTAAGTGCTTGTAGATTTTTTATTCATGTGCAGACAGGAGAGGAGGTGAGGAAACAATTCTGAAATGAAGAACTCCAAATTATGAGAAGAATACGAACTGTCAATAATCAAAATAATTCTTCTCTGCATAATCAACGCCACATCGGCACAGCTGCTGACAAAGAAACAATAAACACCAAGTAAAAATAAAAATCTTTCTTTTTTTCATGCTACCTTACAAGGAAAAATATGTACTGTAGCAAGGCTTTGTGAAACAGTTCCTAAAGCATGCAATCAACATTTTCTTGAAATTACAGCTGGCATCTTGTATCTAGCAAACTTCTTTCTTTCCACATTATTTATTTGTGCCTTATAGGAATAGTTTAACACTCTACTTCTAGGACTGTTTGCTTGGCAATTAATTATGTAATGCCTGTTGGGATACCTCACACTATAATATTGAAATATGTTTCTGTGTGTCTACGTTGTGTCTACATTGTGTGTTAGGATCATGTGTCACCTTTTTAGTTAAACGGTTAGGCAGGAGTTGCAGCCTAGTTTAGTGTTGCATTACCATATTGTGGAGAACAATCTCAGGTTTCTTGAATTAAACATTAAGGAAGGCAGAGCCACTCGGGTGTAAAGTGTTGCCTGTGGAGTCAGACAGTATGGGTTTGGACTACATGCCACCATTTACTATCATGTGACCCTGAAATTGTCACTCAACTTCTAAGATCTCAGTGTACTCATCTGTAGACTAAGAATTTTATTCCTTCCCCAATGAACATCGGGGAAGCTATTACAGAAGCCAGACCTTCCACCTTCTGCATCCCACAATGACCTTGAGTCCATACTCCCAGAGACTTAAAGAATAGGAAAGCTATCAGGGGAGGGGATGGGATATGAAGTTCTAGTGGTAGGAGTTGTGTGGAGTTGTACCCCTCTTATCCTATGGTTTTGTCAGTGTTTCCTTTTTATAGAAGCCAGACCTTCTACCTTCTGCAACCCTCAACGACCCTGGGTCCATGCTCCCAGAGGGCTGGAGAGTGGGAAGGCTGTCATGGGAGGGGGTGGGTTATGGAGATTGGGTGTGGGAATTGTGTGGAGTTGTACCCCTCCTACCTTATGTTTTTGTTTATTAATCCTTTCTTAAATAAAAAAAAAAAGAAAAAAAAGAATTACATTCCTTCCTCTGATGCTTGTAGAGAATTCAGTCAAGCAATTTGTGTAACAGTCTGTATGATGTGGGAAGCATCTGGTCAACATTAGCTATAATAACTACTCTGGTGTTATGGAATTCCAACCCCTCTATCCTGAGTCTCCTTCTATAAAAATGCTAATGGTCTACACTCCCCTAGTCCTAGAAAGATTCCTAGTTAACAACCCGACCCTAGTTTTAATAACTTCTGGGCATTCATTCAGTAATGAAGTTCCCAGAGATATGGTCCTTCAGGGCACATGGGTAGGAACTGGAGATTAAGAATGCCTGAGGGAGTAACCTGGGAGGTTTCACAGTGGCTAGAGTACAACCTAGTGTGAGTATGAGTTCTCCAGTTTAATCCTTAGCATGGCATATGCCAGACTGATATTCTTGGTTCTGTCTGTCTGCCTATCAATCAATCAATCTATCTCTTTCTCAATCTTTCAATTTCTCCTAGAATAAATATTTTCTGTAAAAAAAAAAAGTAGAATTATGGTGGTGTGCTGGAAGGTGGTTCACCTGTTAGAATATACACACTACCTGCATCCCACAATGGCCTTGTGTCCATATACCCAGAGGGTTAAAGAATAGGAAAGCTATCAGGGGAAGGGATGGGATACAGCATTCTGGTGGTGGGAATTGTGTGCTGTACCCCTCTTATCCTATGGTTTTGTCAATGTTTCCTTTTTATAAAATTAATTAATTAATTATCAGAAAGAATATATGCACTACCATGAGTGAGGGCATGGCTTTGAGCCCCTGGTCACCACATGAGACTGCCTGCAGGGGGAGAACTTAATGAGCAGTGGAGCAGTATTGTGGTGTCCCTCCTTCTGTCCCTAGTTTTCTATCACTCCCTATCTCTCATATTCTACTTAAAAGGGAGAAAGTCCATCAGTAGCAGAGGAATTATGTATCACTAAGGCCCAACAATAATGGGGGGAGGGGGGAAAGAATGCTGGAGTGAATGAACACCCAGGTCAAAAGACAGGGTTGCAATAAGTTGCTGATTTATCCCTTTTACTGAATATGTTCCATTCTTACTATATACAAGACTTCATAAAAGAATATACACAGGGAGTCGGGCAGTAGCAAAGTGGGTTAAGCACACGTGGCGCAAAGCGCAAGGAATGGGGTAAGGACCCCAGTTCAAGCCCCCGGCTCCCCACCTGCAGGGGAGTCACTTCACAGGCGGTGAAGCAGGTCTGCAGGTATCTATCTTTATCTCTCCCTCTCTGTCTTCCCCTCCTCTCTCCATTTCTCTCTGTCCTATCCAACGACGACTTCAATAACAACAATAATAACTACAATAATAAAACAATAAGGGCAACAAAAGGGAATAAATAAATAAATATATTTTTTAAAAAGTATATATACAGACGGTGGGGAGCAGAGGTTCTCTTGAACTCTACTAGCTTTAATCATTTTCCTTTGTATCCTAAACCCCAAAAAGGTCAGGGAAAACCCTTATAAGTCATAAAGCTTACCTCAGTACACCCCCCAAAAAATGTTAAGGCACACAACTGTGTTAGTGGATGTGGTATGGAACTATACGCCTGCCATTTTACAGTGTTGTAAACCATTATTGAAACACTAATAAAAACTAAAAAAAAAAAAAAAAGAATGTGTCCCAGGCATCCCACTGCTTTCTAATAAAGTCTGATATCTTTAAACATGGACTCATCTTCATGATATACCCTACACTACTCTATGATGAAGAAACCTAATTAGGGAAGAGAGGGGATAGATGTGAGCTTATAAAATGATCTGAAAGTTTCACCACTTGTAAAAATGACTTCACACATGAGCAGGCCACTCAGAACTAAAAAAATAAATACTCCCATATCTGGTTGAAGTTTTGACCTTTCTGTCTTGGCTGCATGACATCATAAGGAATTAAGAAGACTAATCGTGTGGCCTGAGAGGTTTATAGTGGCTACAGCAATGAACTTAAGGGAAAGAAGTCTTAAGTTTTGGGTTTTTTGTTTGTTTGTTCATTATTTTTTTGCCTTTGTTTTTTCTTCAGGTTTATCACTGGAGCTCAATGCCAGCAGTATGAATCCACTGTTCCTGGCAGCCATTTTTTCCATTTTATTCAATAGGACAGAGGGAATTTGAGAGAAGAAGCAGGAGCTAGAGAGGGAGAGAGAAAAACTAGAATCTGGATCCTTCTGCAGGTCCTTGCACTTAGTACTATTTGCACTTAACCAGGTATGTGACCACCTAGCTAGCCCCTGAACTCCTAAGTTTGAGCCTCAGCATCCCATGTGCCAGACTTGAAGTTCTGGTTCCTTCCCTCTTTCTCTCTCTATTATGTTGATTAATAGATAAAAACTTTTTTTAAAAACCAGAAGATTACTTGTTCTTTCTAACATCTTTTATTTCAGATGAGGCAGAGTTAAGTTTGCATGTGAGGGAGAAAAAGAGAAACACCCACAGAGAGAAGCCAGAGCTCCACTTCAGCACATGAGTCACCAGGGAATGAACAGGGAACCTGAGGTATGCAAGTCCTATGCTTTATCAGTTGATTTATTTCCCCAGTCACCTAATATCTTGTATCTCAAGAACAGAATGTTTCCCCCAACATTTCTCAGATATTTCAGATCACAAGCTCAAATTTTGGACAGTCCTAGTGTGGCACTATGACCAACCAGCTCTGTGACTTTAGATAAGTAAATTCACTGTCTAAAAGCTTGATATTATCATCTATAAAATGGAAATGCAAATGGTTTATAGCTCATGGGTTGGGAAAAAAATGTAAGAAAAATGGCTAGATGGTAAAACACTTGATAAGATTGTACACATTACCAGTGCAAGGACCAGGGTTCAAGTCCCAGGTCTTTATCTACAATAAGGAAGCCTGTAGGTGTGATCCTCCTCCTCCACCTCCTCCTCCTCCTCCTCCTCTCCCTCCTCCTCCTCCTCTCCCTCCTCCTCCTCCTCTCCCTCCTCCTCCTCCTCTCCCTCCTCCTCCTCCTCCTCCTCCTCCTCCTCCTTCTTCTTCTTCTTCTCTCTCTCTCTCTCTCTCTCTCTCTCTCTCTCTCTCTCTCTCTGGCACCCTCTAGCAAAAGGGAAAAAAGTGGCTTCTAAGAGCAGTACAGTCATTGTTCAGGCGCAAAGCCTCAGCAGTAATCCTGGTGACAAAACAAAACAAAATAAATAAAAAGGTGTTGGGGAGATAGCATAATAGTTATGTAAAAGGACTTTCATGTCTGAGGCACCAAAGGTTCCAGTTTCAATCATCAACATTATCATAAGCCAATGCTGATCAGTAAGTACTATGGTAAAAAATTAAATGCATTATAGAAAAATTTAAAAAATAAATATAAGAAAATAATGCAGATAAAGATCATCAATACAAATCATCAACACTGTTATATCATATATTCATTCATAACCTTGCATATTCTACAAAATGAGAAAATTATACCACCTACCTAAGGTAGGTATCAAGTTCAAGTCATCAAATATGTCAAAAAAGAATGAGAGAAGCTGAGTGGTGATGCACCTGGTTGAGCACACATGTTACAATGTGCAAAGACCTTCTCTATCTTCTCTTACTCTCTCAATTTCAGGCTGTTTTCTATCCAATAAATAAAGATAATAAAAATGTTTTAGAAGAATGAGGTAATGAGGGGTAGCCAAGCTCATGGGCTGCCAGTTCAATACTTAATTCTTAAATAAACACACTTATCTGCCTATCCACAGCCTATTTGTTCTTATGGTGCATGTTGTTCTAGCAGGCTTAATTATCTGGCTTTCAGTTCTAGAACAAATTAGAAACAGGTTATTGATGGCATTAGAGAACCACTAACATAAAAATACTCTCATGGGTCACGTAGAAAGCATAATGGCTTTGCAAAAAAGTCGTTGGTGTCGAAGGCTTCAAGGTCCCATATTTATTGCTCAGTATGACCAAAAGGTAGAGCTAAGCAGTGTCCTGGTCGGAGGGGAGGATGACATACCTTATTTCTAAGACATACAAGATGCTCTATTCTCACACCTTAGTTGGCCACATGTCAGGGGTTTATGCCACTGTTCCCATCCACATTTCTCATGTAATGTGTTTTCAGTTCCCTTTGTCACCTTGACTCCTTTAAATCCCTATTTAAATCCATTTCTGGAGACGTAAATACCCCCCTTCAATCAAAGATAAGTGCAATGTTGCTTAGGTAGCTCAACAAAAATTACTGAACTCCAGCTTTTATGGAGAGATCACAAACACTTTCAGAGACAGTATGGCATAGTAAGTCAGTGCAGAAATCAAGTAAAGATGATTTTCAAAATGTGTTGTGTGTAAAGCAATGAAGAGGAAAAGCCAGCCAAAGACATTCTTGCACCCATAATCCAAGAGTCAGACTCATCAGAGTCCCCAGCCTGTATCAACTGCTCTGGTCTGTATTTGAGCTGCTACAACAAAGCAATACTAGGCATATGTACTAAAATACTTACTTAACTCTTAATTCAAATGTTGCATATAAAGAAAGCTGTCAGGGCTGGAAGGTAGTGCATAGCTACCCAGCTGAGTGCACTGGCTCAAGCCCTCAGTTCCCACCTGTGGAGGAGAAGCTTCACAAGCTGTGTAGAAGTGCTACAAGTGTCTTCTCTCTTCCTCTCTGTCTCCCCCTTTCCTCTTAGTATCTCTGTCTCTAAGATAAATAAATAAAAATTATAAAAAGATGTCATAACTGATCAGTTGAAGATTGTCTTCCATCTCTGAAATCCAATTCACTATATCAGAGACAAGTATCTGAGCACAGATACTTATTATATACTGCATGCTTTCTTAAAACATTCACCTCACACACAAAAAATTACTCAGTAAAAATCAAGGGGCTTTCAGGTGTATATTTGCCCTAGTTTATGGATACCTGTGAGCATATGCTCTATCTCCTGGAACCTGGCCTATATCTAGGTTTTGGGACTTTGTTAGGAAGTGAACCACCTGGGATGGAATTAGAGAATACTATTAAAGGAAAGGTCTCACCTGAGTGATGAAGCTGAAGGGTTGTCGTTCCACACCTGAAATCTCTGGACACAGTCTGAAGTGAAGCATACTGGGGTGGCACTCGTTGCATTGATTAGGTTGCAATCAGCGGATGCAATATTATTTGATAAGAATTGGGAGAAGCATATGGAAAAGTGGGCCCTATCCTAGGGCAAATATATACCTGAAAGCAATAGTACACTAGAGTTTGCAGTGAGTACCGCCCAACACTTCATCTCCACTATTCCAACCTTTGGGTCCATGATTCTTCAACAATTTGTTTGGCTTTGTATGTTAACTCTCTTTTCAGCCACCAGGTTCCAGATGCCATCAGGATGCCGGCCAGGCTTCCTGGACTGAAGACCCCACCAATGTGTCCTGGAGCTTAGCTTCCCCAAAGACTCACCCTACTCAGGAAAGAGAGAGGCAGACTGAGAGTATGGATTGACCAGTCAATGTCCATGTTCAGTGGGGAAGCAATTACAGAAGCCAGACCTCCCACCTTCTACAACCCACAATGACCCTGGGTCCATGCTCCCAGAGGGATAGAGAATGGGTAAGTACTGGGGAGGGGATAGGATATGGTGATTGGGTGGCGGGAATTGTGTGGAGTTGTAACCCCCCCCCCATCCTATGATTTTGTTACTGTCTCCTTTCTTAAATAAATAAACAAATTAAAAAAAGATCAAGGGGCTGCAGGGAAAGTGAAATGAATGCAATATTCAAGAACATCTTTTAAAGAAACAATCTAAAGACATCCACAATTTTACCCATGTTAAATTGTTAACAAATGTATTAGTACAACAACACAAGTGGCACATTACACTAAGGAAGACCTGAGATTTGCTTCTGTACCTGTGTACTAGGAGAAGGTTGTAACTCATGAGTTACACTTGAGGATTAAGTAGAAGAAGTAGTGTTGCTTGAATCAGCAAGGAAAGTGTAACATCAGATATGAATGGCTCAAGTCCCTGCAGAGGGGAAATTTCTTGAGCAGTGAAGCAATGCTATAGGTGTCTCTCTTTCTCTATCCCCCTTTCCTCTCAATTTCTCACTGTCTCTTATCAACAGAAAAATATAACAAAAATGGAAGTTGGAGAGTGGCTGGCTGCCTGGTGCAGTGGATTTGTCTTTTATCACTGAAACCAGTAATAAACCTGGTGTCAAAAAATATAAATAAAAAAGATGTAAGTGAATTGTAGCATGAGGTGAACTAAAGTGCTGGTTGATGTGATAGTTGTGGACATAGGAGAGTTTTATGTCTTCCACAGGCTGAAATTAGCTGAGTCACTTTCTATGTTCACTTTATGTTTCTCATGGATGAAGCCACACCTTAGCAAACTCGAATGCTCAAATTGCTCCCTAGTACAGCAGTCAGATCTGAACAAATTTACATTTTCAAAGCAAAGTATAATAACAAAACTAATTATACTTTATGCCATCTCCTCAAAAACCTTGATCCTAAAGTTAATTTTCTTTGTTTTATTTCCCTTATATTACATTTAGGGCATTATTTTAGTGTTTGGAAATGACATGTAGATGTAGTTTAAGTTTTCTATGATATGCATTTTACAATAATGAACATGTCATTATAAATTATTTTATATAAAGAGGGCACTGGACCTGAGAGGGTTGAGAACCTCTGCTCTAATCTACTGGGTGGTTGTTAAAGAATTGTTGTCCTATGCACTTTATTCCTCTCTAGTGTGTGCCATTCACAGACTTGATAAGTGTCTCTCATTATGCCATTAAAATTAGTGAAATATTTTTTCCAAGACAGGACTAAAAGAGGGTCTGGATTGTGCTGCTTGAAATGACCCTCCAGCACTTTTATCACCCAGCCCCTGAGACATTTATTCAGTCCCCAGACCTTATCTAGGCTTTCACACTTGTCCCATTTGCTCAGAGTTAAAGGGAAAAGATCCTGCCCAAGCCTTCCTGGTGATTCCTCAGTCCATACTGTCTTTAACAGTCACCGAATTCTACAATCTAGAATAGTAGCCAAGGGGGTAGAGGAGATAAGGGGGTGGATAGTAGTACACTGGGTTAAGCTCACATACGCAATGATCCCCCTTCAAGCTCCAGCTCCCTACCTGCAGGGGGTCACTTCACAAGCAGTAAAGCAGGTCTGCAGGTGTTTATCTTCCTCTCCCCCCTCTATCTTTCCCTCCTCTCTCAATTTCCCTCTGTCGTATCCAACAACAACAATAATAGCAACAACAATGGAAAAGCAACAACCATGGAGGCAATAAATAAATAAATAAATAGATAGATAGCCAAGGAGAGCAGCACCATCACTGAGCTTTTTGGGAAATACTGGTGCCTACTAATACTCCTCTTAGAGCATGAAATCTGGTGTCCCTGATCCCCACCTGTAGGGTTGAAGCTTCATGAGTAGTGAAGCAGAGCAGCAATCTCTCTTTCTCTCTCCCTTTCTATTTCCCCTCCCCTCTCAATTTCTCTCTCTCTATCCAAAATAAATAAAATAAAATTTAAGTGAAGAAAATTAAGCTCTGAATGGAAATGAGCACTCTGTGATCTGATCTACCCAGGAAACTTCAACTGATCTATATAATACCAGACAGGTTTTTGTTTGTTTGTATTTTTATAAGTGAATAAACTTTCAAAAGAAAAGGTGAGTCTTTTTTTTTTCAAATGTGTAATAGCTTTACTGTGGATAACATAATAAGAACAATGGGGCTCAAGTTGAAGGGAAAAAAAAAAACTCCCCCTGCAACAACAGACAAGAAAGGGCTACTTTCTTCAAAGGTCAGAAAATTCTACCCAGAGGTAAAGAATTTACTATGATAATGGATCTGTAAAGATCTTGAACTCAGTTGAGTTTCAACAAAGCCAAGTAAGTAACCACCTGTTTAGATTGGCTTTCCACCCCTCTTACATTTACTCCTACTCAGATCAAGACATTCTGCCCCAGAGTTACCCCTTGTCTCCTACCTGATGTGAAAACTATCAGCATTTGGTGCATCTTTTATTCCATCTCAGGGAAAACTGAGCGAGAAGGTATTTGAGGTAATCTAAATCTATTTTGTGGGGGCTACAATACAGGTATAATCTTCATTCTCCTTCCTTTTTCAGTTTATATTTAATGGGGACGGGGAGTGCACAGGGCCTGGAAAACCAGGAGGTAGATTCCAGGACAAGTAGGACTGGAGCCTGAGGCACGTAGAGTAATGGCTTCCTAGATCTTGATGGGCCTCCTGTGAAGTCCCTCCCCTAACAAACCTTGTAGCAAGTCTTAACTACTCTTGGTTATTTAGAAGTGGTAAGGTAAGCAGGGGTGGGGGTTGAATGAGTTTTAGATCAGTTGTCGCATGTTTCAAAATTTGGTTTTAGCATATTAACTGTTCCTGAATCTGACCAATTCTGTTAGTTTGTGGGCCATGGCAGACAGGCCTGTCCTTTGAGGGTCATGATTTTTTTTTAATTTTTATTTATGAAAAGGAAACACTGGCAAAAACCATAGGATAAGAGGGGTACAACACCACACAATTCCCACCACCAGAACTCTATATCCAATCTCCTCCCCTGACAGCTTTCCTATTCTTTATCCCTCTGGGATTATAGACCCAGGGTCATTATGGGGTACAGAAGGTGGAAGATCTGGCTATTACCTTCTGGTGGAAGGTAACTGCTTCTCCACTGAACATGGGCTTTGACAGGTCGATCCATACTCCCAGCCTGTCCTCTCTCCCTAGTGGAGTGGGGCTCAAGGGTCACTATCAGGCCACCCCATCAGCTGGGGCCACAGATGGGGAGTCCTGAGATTCCCAAACAGACATGATAGGCCTAGAATCCAAATAAATCCCTCTCTCCATTGTTACTGGTCATCTCATCAGGAACAACACAATAGACCACTTTGTGGGCCCCCATAGGACCTTGCCATCTGTGTGGATCAACAACTGCAGAGAATGTTCCATCCTCCGAAGAGAGGCTGAAACAACATACTCTGTGTTCCACCTGAGGAAGATGGGTCCTGAAATTGGGGCAGCTTAGAACGTTCCTATTCATGACCACAGAATGTGAGCTCAGATCTACAGGGATGCACAGGTCACATAGACTCCTAAGCTGAATATGGACCCCAGATCACAACAAATCGATGGGGTTTACAGTCAACAATATTTATATACCTTTCCCATATTTGGGAGCTACTCTCTTCCCTGATCCAGCTTTCTGGTCCTTTTTCCAGCTATGACATCATCTCCCCAGACAATAAATTGGAGCCTCCTGCATATCAGATGTCAGGCTCAGAAAAAAAAAAAAGAAAGAAAGAAAGAAAGGAAGAAAGAAAGAAAGAAAGAAAACAAGTATAGTCACGGGGCCTTTGGAATATAACTAAAATAGGCCTACTAACTATCTATAAAACAGAGACTCCCCAAGTCTTCATCTAAACTATTCCAGCCTTTAGGTTCATGATTAGTCAACAATTTGTTTGACTTTATATTTTAACTCGTTTTCAGCCACCAGGTTCCATATGCTAACATGATGCCAACCAGAAAGGTGAATCTTTGTGTGATAAGTGTCAAATCCAATTTCTCAAGTAGCATTTCAAATATATACTCTCAAAGTCAGTTCCAGATATATAAAGACAGAATTTCTGGGGGGTATGTTATTAAAATTGAGCCTAACACATATCTGTTGTACTACTTTGCTGGTTGTTAAAATTGATATTAAAAATATTTTGCGGGGGTCGGGCGGTGGCGCAGTGGGTTAAGCGCATGTGGCGCAAAGCGCAGGGACCAGCTTAAGAATCCCGGTTCCAGCCCCCGGCTCCCCACCTGCAGGGGAATCGCTTCACAGGCGGTGAAGCAGGTCTGCAGGTGTCTATCTTTCTCTCCCCTTCTCTGTCTTCCCCTCCTCTCTCCATTTCTCTCTGTCCTATCCAACAACGAATTGCGTCAACAAGGGCAATAATAATAACCACAATGAAGCTACAACAAGGGCAACAAAAGGGGGAAAAAATGGCCTCCAGGAGTGGTGGATTCATGGTGCAGGTACCGAGCCCAGCAATAACCCTGGAGGAGGAAAAAAAAAATTTGCTAGGGATTTCTAGTGTGAAGCAATCATGCTTAGAAGATAACATCTCAAGAGCCAATTAATCTTTCAAAGAAATAACTACCAAATTCTAATAGGAGTCAAGTACTCTCCTAGGGGGTGTGGTCTTAAAACCATGGCTTTCTAAGTTGTAAGGGGTTTTCAGTATAAGGATTAAGGATAATCATTATGACTATCACACAGTGGGCAAGTATTATGATAAATAAGTTTTTCTATTTTTTGTTTTATTTGTTTTAATTTGCTTTTCCCCCCTTTTGTTTCCCTTGTTGTTTTATTGTTGTTGTAGTTAATACTGTTGTTGTTATTGATGTCATCAGTGTTGGATAGGACAGAGAGAAATGGACAGAGGAGGAGAAGATAGAGAGGGGGAAAGAAAGACAGACACCTGCAGACCTGCTTCATCACCTGTGAAGGGACTCCCCTGCAGGTGGGGAGCTGGGGGCTTGAACTGGGATCCTTATTCCTTCATGCCACTTGTGCTTAACCTACAGCACTACCACCCGATGCAACTCAGGCATCCAAGTTCGACATCCTCGAGGAAACACTCACGAAAGACATGTCTCTGATATCTGATTACTGTAAAAAATGGCGACTAATCCCTAGCACTGCAAAAACGGTATCATCTGTTTTCCATCTACACCATGCCTCGGCCTCGCGTGAGCTTAATGTGCAGCTTGGCAATACGAGAATCCGGCATGAAGCCCAGCCAGTCTATCTTGGCATTACTCTCAATCGCACTCTGTCATTTCACAAACATCTCATAAAAACTGCAGCAAAGGTGGGCGCGAGGAATAACATCATTGCAAGACTGGCCAGCTCCTCATGGGGCGCGAGCGCTTCCACACTACGATCATCATCTCTGGCATTATGCTATTCCACTGCAGAATACTGTGCCCCAGTATGGTTCCCCCATGTCCACTTGGTCGATTCCAAATTATATTCCTCCATGAGGATAATTTCTGGAACTATCCGTTCCACCCCGGTTCCATGACTGCCAGTTCTTAGCAACATCACCCCGCCAGATATTCGTCAGGATGCGGCATCATCTAAGTTCATTTCCCACGTCTACACTCGACCGGACCTGCCAATATACGCAGATATCTTCGCCCACCCTGTCCAACGCTTGATGTCTCGTCACCCAATCTGGTCCCCTACGCCTACACTGAACTTCTCTGTTCCAGTCTCTTGGAAACAGAGTTGGCAGTCAGCTGAGGTAAAGAACAAACACCTCATCACAGACCCCTGCAAGCGTCAACCCGGCTTTGACCTAGCACGTTATGACTGGGCCCTCCTCAATCGCTATCGAACAGGCCATGGCCGGTGCGCCGCTATGTTCCATCGCTGGGGAGCCAGAGACGACCCGAACTGCCCCTGCAGCTACAGACAGACTATGACCCACATAGTCAATGACTGCCACCTCTCCAGATTCAAAGGAGGTCTCGAAACTCTACATCAGGCTCAACCTGACGCTGTTGACTGGCTACGGAAGAAGGGCAAACGCTAGAAGAAGAAGAACCACCCGACCCCCAATAAGTTTTTCAACTTTTCTTTTGTACCACCTCTCTAAAGTCAAGCATGTATAGCTATATATTTGCTTTTCGTAAACCTCCCATAATGAAATATAATAGCCTATGCTCCTGTTTGGGTTTTATGCTAAAAATACTTTTGTTCCCCAAGAATGAGTTTTTACCCCTTTGGGAGCAATACTGCCCCAGTAAGAATACCTGTGATCAAGACATATAGAAAGGGTGGGGGAACACAGAAAAGGGGTGAATCACTGCCTAGGTAGTCATGGAGAGAAGGTGACATTTGAACAGGTTTTGTAGGTGTGTAAAATTTGTCACCTGAGAAAAGGAAGGAAACAGTTGTAGGGGGGTCAACTTCCAAACATGTTTGCTAAGTGAATATGAAACTTGTTAATGGGTATTCTCTGAGATCTATACATTAACAGAAAGTGGAGGGGTTAAAATATTAATAAAATCTTAGTTACAAACCAACTCTTATTAATAATTAAGTCCTGAAACCCTACTGGAGTTTGGAAGAGCATTGGGAGTAGAAACTTGGAAGAACATTGAGTTATTAAAGGTAGGTTTTTGGTTCCTTTAATTTTAGCCTATGTTTCTGATGGAAAGACTCCTGAGTAATAAATAATAGAGCACACTTTGGACATAGTTCATTCACCATACTCCCAGACACATTTCGAATACCATTCCAGGCAAGTTGTGAAAGTGCTGATTAATATACAACACAGAGCTCTCTGTATATATAATCCCATGAGTAAAAATACTGCTGAAAAGATGGTTCTTTTAAAAGCCGAGCTTCTAACACCACCTTGTGAATGATAATAAATGGCAGGTTAAATCAGAAGGTAGATCAGACCTACTCTGGAACTGGATGTTTTATATACACATGTGAATATACCCCTATTCTTGGTTCTGGAGAACAGAATCATCTATTGGTGAGATACCTCTTATGAGGTTCCTGACATTTCCCAACTCAGCTTGGTTAGAAATAGACAACCCCACCAATGTGTCCTGGAGCTCCGATTCCCCAGAACCCCACCCCACTAGGGAAAGAGAGAGACAGGCTAGGAATATGGATGGACCTGTCAATGCCCATGTTCAGTGGAGAAGCAATTACAGAAGCCAGACATTCCACCTTCTGCATCCCACAATGACCTTGGGTCCATACTCCCAGAGGGTATAAAGGATAGGAAAGCTATCAGGGGAGAGGATGGGATACAGAGTTCTGGTGGTGGGAATTGTGTGGAGTTGTACCCCTCTTATGCTATGGTTTGTCAGTGTTTCCTTTTTATAAATAAATAAAAAAAGAAAAAGAATAGAATCCTCCAGTATCATGGATTGTTTTCTTTTTTAAAAAAATCATATTTTCCATACAAACTACATTAGAAATATGTACCCATTTTGATACTAAAATAGAAGCCATTTTTCTTAAAATCAAACAAGTTTAGGATTTTTTTTTTAAATCTAAATTTTCTATTACTGGAAAGAAGGACCAGAGAAGGGATAATAAATGTAGCAGTAAGAAAAAAATCAACACAACATTCCATGCCCCTAAACACATCTCTCAAACTAGGTAGCTTCAGCAAGGGCCCATCTGAAGCATTCTATCATGGAACACAGGGATACGTGTTTTCACATAGTAAGACATTCATTATACTAATTCCCAGTAGGTAGTTCCTCTAATTCAGAAGTAAGTCATTTGCTTCTTGCTGGCATTGTATTTGTCCCTATCCACACCAGCCTATTTACAGTACAATGAGACAGAACTTATTGACAACAGGGGCATTAGCCTTACACTTTGTTTTGGTTTTTTATCTTGTTTTAGTATTTTGCTATTTAATGGAAAGAGAGAGAGAGAGAGAGAAATTGAGAGGGAAGGTAAAGGTAGAAAGGGAGATAAATACAGAGAGAGTGACCTGAATTACTGCTTCACTGCTTATGAAGCTAGCAAATAGTGACAAACTGGATGTTCTAAAAATCAAATTAAGTGCTATGTCTAAATGCAATTCAAAAAGGTTGGGGACATAATGCTACTTTTTCTTTTGGACTCTTATGTCTTTAGAGAGAGTTCTTATAAAATATTGTATCTACATTCACATGTTCTGTACTCATTCTTGATGAAAGAATCTATGTCATGTTATCTCTAGAAGGAGAAGGAAAATAGTAGCCCTGTGAACATATTTTTATATATTTATTTATTTTCCCTTTTGTTGCCTTTGTTGTTTTTCATTGTTGTTGTAGTTATTAGTGTTGTTATTGATGTTGTTTTTGTTAGACAGAGAGAAATGGAGAGAGATGGGGAAGACAGAGAGGGGGAGAGAAAGACACCTGCAGACCTGCTTCACCGCCTGTGAAAGGACTCCCCTGCAGGTGGGGAGCTGTGGGCTGGAACCCGGATCCTTACACTTTGCACCACATGTGCTTAACCCAACTCCCCCTATAAGCATATTTTGAGAAAGTAACTGAATCAACTAAAAAAAAAGTCATTTTCATGATACAATGAGGCAAGTACTTTTCAAACATAAAAGTATCTCCCCATCATGGACAGGTAACTGAAAAGGGATCCAATCGATTAATATTTTATCTAAATATAACCAATAACCACAGGAAAAAATTAGTTCTCTGGCACACCCTGCTAAAACAATATCCCTTCTCCGCAAATGGAAAATTATGTGAAATATCCATACTACGGGTTCCATATTTGCAGTACCTGTTCTGAATTAGAAGCCTGTGTTTCATATTATTATATCTTCTTATTTATTATTATAAGCAATGATACTTAGTGTATAGGTTATATACCAGCAAAGCTGGTGCCAGAAATGTAGATATGGAATAAATGTAACAGAATACAAAGGGCAGCTCTGGGTTATTTAGTGTGAGTAATGCACAATGAATTTGCAGATAAAGCTAATATTTTTCTATTGTAATCTACATTTTTCCAGTTTTATTGAGAAATAACTGGCATACACCACTAAGTAATTTTAAAAGCATGCACCATGATAGTCTAGTTTACATTATTATGAAATGATTACCACCATAGGGTCAACGAATACCCATCTCACATATATACAAAAAGATGGAGAAGAAATAGGAGAGGGGAAGAGGAGGATGCAGAAGAGGGGAAGGAAAAGGAGAGAGGGTGAGAGAAAGAGAGAAGAAAAAGTAAAAACTATCTTTGTGGTGAGAAATCTCAGGATTAGTTCTTTGAACAATTTTTTATGTCACATAAATTTTATCTACAGTCATCATATTGTACATTATATCCCTAGTACTTGTCTTATGGCTGGATTTTTTTATTTTGGGATTAATGTTTTACATTTGACAGTAAATACAATAGTTTGTACATGCATAACATTTCTCAGTTTTCCACATTACAGTACAACCCCCACTAGGTCTTCTGTCATCATGTTCCAGGACCTGTACTCTCCCCTCCTCCACCCACCCCAGAATCTTTTACTTTGGTACAATATAGCAACTCTAGTCCAGGTTCTGCTACGTGTTTTCTCTTCTGGTATTGTTTTTCAACTTCTGACTGTGAATGAGATCTTCCCATTTTCATCCTTCTCTTTCTGACTTTTTCACTTAATATGATTTCTTCAAGCTCCATCCAAGATGGACTGAAAATGGTGAAGTCACCATTTTTAATAGCTGAGCAGTATTCCATTGTGTATATAGACCACAACTTGCTCTATGGCTGGATGGTTATACCGTTTAAATATCTTCTTTCACTACCTCCCAACACAATGCCCTGGGGTAAGTACAAATATGATCTCTTTCTATGACTCCAGTTGTTGTAGATTACACATAAAAGAGAAATAGAACAGTATTTGTCTTTCTCTGGCTTATTTCACTTAGCATACTGCCTTCAAGTTTCAGCCATTTCACCAATGATAGGAGTTTCTCATTTTTGTTCCTGAGTAATACTCCTCTCTCTATCTGTATGTGTATATGATTTACTATTATTAGAAATTTGTCAGATCTAGTGAAAGAAGAATTATATCAAATGTTCTATGTGAATAAAAGCAGTATTTGCTAGAAAATATTCATTTTTTAACCTGCCCTCCATTCCAAGTGTGATTGCTTAACAGAATTCTCTAAGTGTTTAAAAAAAAGGTAATAAATAAAAATTAAATTAAAATAAGGTAAGCAGAATTAGATGTGTAGACAATGTGGTTCAAATGCTATTAGGAAGAAAATGAAAAGTAAAATGAGCAGCAAAGACATAGAAGTTGATAGTCACAAAACATGGAGATGCACCTCTAGTGGCAAACATAATTTTAGGTGATATAAAGACAATTAGAGGGGTCAGGTGGTAGCACACCTGGTTGAACACAGGTTACAATGCACAAGGACCCAGGTTCAAGCCCACGGTCCCCACCTGCAGGAGAAGAGCTTTGCAACTGGTGAAGCAGTGCTGCAGATGTCTTTCTCAGTCCGTAGCTCCTCCTCCCCTCTTGATTTCTAGCTGCCTCTATCCAATAAATAAAGATAATAAAAATAAATTAAAAAGAAAATTTTTTTTAAAAGATACTTAGAGAAAGCAGGAGTAGATAGCATAATGGTTATACAAAGAGACTCTCAAGCCTGAGGCTCCAAAGACCCAGGTTCAATCCCCTGAACCACCATAAATCAGAGTTGATCAGTGCTCTGGTAAATATAAAATAAAATAAAATAAAATAAAATAAAATAAAATATGAAGACAGTTATATAAATCTTGCTTATATAATGAGAAAATTATTACCTTTTCAAATCTTTCCTTACCCCTCAAATATAATCAAATATAATCTTTGGTCTATGTCTTTGCTACTTTTAGATACTTCATTAAACTTTCACAAAATATGTCCTCAACTTGGATCAACAATGGTAGAGAATGGTCTATCCTCCAAAGTGAGGATGGACAATATACTCTATGCTACAGCTGAGGAAGATGGGTCCTGATACTGGGACATCTTGGAATGTTCCTATTTATGACCACAGAATGTGAGCTCAGATCTACAGGGATGCAGAGATCACATAGGCTCCTAAGCTGGATATGGGCCCCAGATCACATCAAATTGATGGGGTTTACAGCCAACAATATTTATATACCTTTCCCATATTTGGGAGCTACTCTCTTCCTTGATCCAGCTTTCTGGTCCTTTTTCCTGCTATGACATCATTTCCCCAGACAATAACTTGGATCCACCTGTATATCAGATTTCAGGCTCAGGCAAAAAAAAAAACAAAAAACACTAGTATAGCCACAGCCCTTTGGAATATAACTAAAATATGCCTATTAGCTATCTACAAAACAGAGGATCCCCCCCAACTCTTCGTCTGTACTATTCCAGACTTTAGGTCCATGATTAGTCAACAATTTTTTTGGCTTTGTATGTTAACTCTCTTTTCAACCACCAGGTTCCAGATGCTAGCAGGATGCCAACCATACTTCCCTGGACAGACAACCCCACCAATGTGTCCTGGAGCTCTGCTTCCCCAGAGCCCTTCCCCAATAGGGAAAGAGAGAGGCCGGCTGGGAGTATGGATTGACCTGTCAATGCTCATGTTCAGTGGGGAAGCAATTACAGAAGCCAGACCTTCCACCTTCTGCATCCCAGAAGGACCTTGGGTCCATACTCCCAGAGGGTTAAAGAATAGGAACGCTATCAGGAGAGGGGATGGGATACAGAGTTCTGGTGGTTGGAACTGTGTGAAGTTGTATCCCTCTTATCCTATGGTTTGTCAGTGTTTACTTTTATAAATAAAAAAATTTTTTTAAAGAATGAAACAGAAAAAAAAATTCATAAAATAATGTTTTTATTTAACTGTATTTCTTTTCACTTGTATACTTCTTATAAAAAAGTCACTCTGATTTCCTGATCATAGGCATGAAACAAAGCTTTCTTCTAAAATAAATCTATGTAATTTAAATTTTTTAAATGAGTCTCCTAGTGGCTGGATGGTAGTACTCTAGATAAAGAGACACATGTGGACTTAGATTTAAATCCCTGATCCCAATCTTCTGGGGAGGAAGCTTGGTGAACAGGGAAGTGATGTTGTAAATGTCTCTCCTTCTCTCTGTCTCTGTTCCTCTCCCCCTGCCATCCTCCAATTTTCACTCTGTATCAAAACAAAAAGAAAAAGAAAAAATGGTATCTGGGAATGGTGGAGTTGTGCTGGCACTGAACCTCAAACATAATGCTGGTGACAAAATTAAAAAGAGGTTCCTGAGTTAGAGACAGTTCACGAAGTAGGGTAGCTTGCTCACTGCTCATTACAATAAGCTAAATCCAGGTTTGAGCCCTAGCATCACATGTAAGTTGCCATGGAAATGGAGATGCTTTAGTACTATGGTGTCTCTGTCTCTCTGTCTCTCTCTCTCTTTTTCCCTCTCTCTTTCTCCTTAGCTCCCTCCTTATTTCTCACTATCTTCCTCTGTCTGTCCCTCCCTTTTTCCTTCCTTCCCTCCCTCCTCTCCACACTATCTCTATCTGAAGGAAGAAAAAAAATTCTTAGAGTGATGAAATTGTACATACAAAATATCAATTCCACCAAAGCAATTTTTAAATCCTTTTTACGTGAAAATATGAAGTAATATAAGAGGCACAGGGAGATGTCAAAAACTATGAATGTGATATGTGAATGACTGCAGCTTAGGAAACAGTAACTTGAAAGGAAACTTATTCTCAGCCTGGAGTAGAGAAGTTGCACAGTTGTGAGGCTTTGATTATTGTTGATTTTTTTCTTTTCATCCCTCTGAACATGCACTGAATAAAAATGAGGGAGATTTTTCAGGATGCTGCAGTTTTGTTCTCATTGCTGATGGTATTTAACAAGAATGTCATTAGTTTCCTAGAGCTGATTCTTTGGGTGACTAAGAATACATAGAACCAGAAAAAAAAAATCAGGCACAAACTCTGAAGGCCTAATTAAAAGCATGATTCTCACCCCAGTGTGTAACACTAGCCCTTTTGTTAGCATCCCATGAGAGAAGAAACACCTCAACTGAAATCACACTTTCCTACCTACTCCCTCTCCAGTTCCACCACTTTATCATTAGCTAATCCCAATTAGACCCTATTTTTTTTTTACTAACACCATAAATCCCTGGCACTCTCCACACACATAAATTACATAGTAAATAAGTATATTCTGTGTCCAGAAAAATAGAAGCCTCTTTCACAGTTCATGGAATTCCACTGTTAAGTCAACATTCACTCATTTGGATTTGGTGTATTCCTTCTCTCATCTACCACTTGTCTAAAAAAGCAGCACTTCTTTGAAGAACAAGCTTGCCACCAATGCTTGTCACTATTATTAATAGCAAACTGTGTGTGCTTTCTTCCTATGTGTGAGCAATTTAAGGTAGTGGGGAAACCTTGGTCATTGAAGTGAAGCCTACCTTCCACAGATGTCTGAATGACCTGAGACACTTGCACTGACTCAAACCCAGGCTTGTAACATCAATCAAGCTGACCAACCTCATAGGATGTACAATTCAGAATAAATGTAATGGATAATGTTTAGCATAGTGCCTAACACAAAGTATGTGCTCACTAATATAAGTTGTCCATACTGCACAAGTAAAAATGGTCTCTCTATTTTTTGCGGTTAGCAACTGCTTAACCCAACATTTCATATGTTAAACTAATTAAAAGAAACATACTTTATCCTATGATTGATTTTCAAACTCATTTATTACTCATTTCTCTATGGTTTAATTTAATTAAATTGAGAAGCATATCAAATATTGATTTTAATAAAATCTTGATTAAGATTCGAGCAATTATCAAACACGATTTTTCATACCATTCCTGAAGTTCAATGGAAACTATCTGAAAGCCAATTTGCTTTTAAAACAAAGAAATGATATATATGTGTATATATATATATATATATATGTGTGTGTGTATATATATATATATATCACAGACACACACACACATACACACACCTGCTCTCTCTCTCTCTCTCTCTCTCTCACACACACACACACACACACATATCAGGCCATCTTCAGAAATAAATAAAAAATGGTGCTTCTCCCTCTCTTTATTAAATAAGAAAGCTGCAATGTCTGAAGAATTTTCAAAGTTTAAGCATCTCATTTCCAATCAGCAGTGGAAAGGGAAAACAAAATAAACAAAACTAATTTAGTATTGACAATGTACAAAGCACTATCCAGTACTGGTCAATGCAAACACAGGTAAACAAAAGTTAGCCCTATAGCTAGCTTAGTGTGTCTGGGAAAACTCAGTCACACATGGAAAGCTTTCATTTTATTCAATAACCAGAGAACCAACTTTTAAAATTTCTCAACTCTGTAATTTATATGCACAAACTCGGGAGAATACTATGTAGATGTGATGGCATAAGTTATCAATAGTATCATACTAGCAATTAACCATAACTATAAGACATTTAATAAGTTAAATATTTGGTTTCATAGATGAGTGCTTTAAAAAAAAAAATTCTAACCAAAAATATAGCAGCAGCACCACCTAGAGGATTCTGGAAAGTGATTCAGGGTCATTTTCCCCCAACTCACCTTTCTAATTATTAAGACAAAAATTTTTGAACAGTTTAAGCCATTCAAATGAAACATTTTAATTCTACCCACATTATTTAGCATCCTCTTAAATCTCGAAAGTTTTATGGAACTGCTAGGTAAGATTGAATATTTTGAGAGATCATAGTGTACTTGGGAGGAGTTTTCCTCCTGGAGCAGGAAGTGATACTAAATATATGCTGGAGTCTCCCAGGACCAAGGACATTAGGACATGAGTTGTAACTGGCCCCTTCTCCCACACTATACACACCACATCTCCTTATTTTGTCACAGTCCTAGACATGTGAATGTCTAAGCACACTGGACATAAGAGAACACTGTAAGATTATATTCCCGCCTCTATTTTTAAAGAAGTTCAGAAAAAATTAGCTTTCTATTGTTCTAGCTACTTAAGCCAGCAGATTCTCTTGCTAACTGTAACTGTCTCAAGGTGAATTAATGCTTGGTGGTATGAGGTTGAAAGAGGAATAAAATCTTTCCCGTTTTATAGTTCTCATTCTCTCTTCCATTACCTTTTGTAATTTTCTCAATAGGGAAACTGTATGGGAGTCAAAGAGGATTACATTTTAGGGGCCAGGCAGTGGGGCACCCTGTACACATAGTACAAAGCTCAAGGACCCATGCAAGCAGGTGTTGAGCCCCTGACTCCTCACTTGTGTGTGTGTGTGGGGGGGGGCGCTTCACAAGCAGTGAAGCAGGTTTGCTGGTGTCTGTCTTTCTCTCCCCCTCTCTTGTCTCCCCTCCTCCATTTCCCTCTGTGCTTTCCAATAAAAGGGGGAGTTAAGGAGAATTAAATTAATATAATAAAATAATTCAGCTATTCATAGGAACTAGTACTCTCCCCACATTAATTTTGTTTGGAATTTCAGCCAACTGAACTCTTTCTCTGCCATCCACAAACTCACAGCGGACTGGCAAAAATACACAATCACTGTTAGGGTCAGTGAAGTGCAGTGGGAGTTCTCCCCTTGCTTTCCACTCGAGGGCGCTGTCAGCTCAGTGAGAAAAAGGACTGGTTTACATTTTGCCAGGCAAGACATAAGATGTAGGGATCTGGACTAACATGCACTTGGAAGTCAGGGGGAGTGAGAAATGAGGTGTAAGACCTAGTTTATCAAATGGAATACCATTTCTGTCTAAAGACACCTTTTTCTTATTCAGTACATTAAAAGTCCAAGCTAAAGTCATGCCATCATTGCAATCATTTTAGTTCTTTGAAACATCCACACAGTTTCTCTACTGTTCTGTGTCTACACATACTCATCCAACAAGTGTTTGATTCTCCTTAATAAATCAACTTGGGCATCCAACTCTATGAACCCTGCCAGAACGCCCTTACACAAAGGGTCAAGATGAATGATTGAATGACCCAGTAACAATCTAAATGCAGCCTATGAGGAAACTTGAAACAAAAATCTGTAATTGCTTTTGTAGTAAGCATACCTCCCACTAGGCTACAGCTACCTTATATCAGGGGAGGGGTATATCTGTTATTCACAGCAGTATTCCGCACACCACCATAGATTTGGCTCAAATACTCTTATCAATACATTGAGGAAATGATTTCCCTGTGTAAATATGGTATATATTCCATATACAGACTCCATTGATCTGCCTTCCAAAAAACAAGCACTTCAACATCTCCCATTTTGGTTCCACCCTTGCCACGTTCTCAAACTTCCTGAAGTGGCCAGGATGCAACCAGACAAGTTGCTTCTTGTTATTCAAGGCATACTGACAGCTCCATTTTGGCGATCTTTTCACCTCTGGATGCATTTGAGGGTCCTCAAACAAAGCATCTCAATTTCTGAGTTGACCAAAAGAAAAGTCGTCAACCAGAATATTTACAGAAGGAAACTCTCCAGGATGTCTAGTGTGCAGGACATCTATGAAGTTGTAATCATCTGCAGATCACATCCAGGTGTTATATGCAGCTGGCATATTAGCACAGAAGGAATACAGGGAACTCTGCTTTGTTTCTGCTTTGGGTATTTATACTATCCATGGAAGACCATGGAACTAGAAGAACACAGAGCCATCTAAATAAATTAAGAAGTATAAAGCAGTTACTCCAATACAAAGTTAGAACCATCTTTGGAAGTTCTAGAGTGGTACGACATGTCACCCTAACTTAAGAAACAAGGACATAATGGGAAAGCACTTAGTGAAACTTGGACTGGGAATAGTGTGTTGCACCAAAACAAAGGACTCTGGGAAGGTGAGGAAGGAAAAGATGGAGGGGTGTTGGGATACTGACACATGATTTTTGGGAACACACTTTCAGGGCGTGAATGCATAATGGCCTTTGGGACGTTATTAGCATATGGCTGATGTCAGGCTGAGGAGCATATGAGGGACTTACCCAAACCCACAAGGAATTGTGCGTATGTCAGAAGTTTTTTAAGCAGATGTCTGCAGGGCAATGACTCTGTTCCAGTTTTTCATCTCTTTTCCTGCACACTCTCATGTCTGCTCTCCTCCCCAGGATCACCATGCTGCTTCTCTTGGACCTGAACAGCCTAGTTAGTCACTACTGTCTGTTCCCTCAGTTCCTGAGCTCTCCTGATTCCTGTGCCAGTGGTTCTTATATGCTCTCCTTCTCCCTGGACCCATCATGCTGCCTCCCCCAGGGAACTAAACACCTATAGCCAACCACCGGTAAATTTAGCCTGAGGCCTCATGGCTTTCCTGGCCATCATGACTAGCCAATCTTTGCCCCTTTGTCTATTTTGCTGTATGTAAATAACCACAATGTGATAAACTTCTTGTTTAAACCCCTACCAAAGCTGCATGGAAGCTTTTTATTTTTTAGTTACTGTACATGATAGGGGGAAAGGACCTAAATTGGGTGTAAGAGAGTATTATACAGACACCTATCATGAGGAGATGAGAATGTGTACCCTTGTATCAACAACCATACTACAAACCACTAAACCACCTATATAAAGTGATTTTAAAAAGATTTATCATCTTGGATTCTTGTTGTCATTTGACTTTTTTGCCTCAAAGGTTTCATTTGCAAAATGGAGCTAAGTTTCACAAATTCAAGGAGTAATTGTAAAAGCAACTGAGACAAAGTACATTGAAATATTTGGAAAACTATGTCCAGCTAACAGAAAAATAAGATTATGTTAACTGTTACTATTCAATAGGATCATCAATATCCCCATGATTCAATAGCCATTATCTTTAGTTCCTGAGTGTCTACAGACAGTATCTAGTAGCTACAGACATAAAGCTTACATAGTTTTATTTTAGAAAATAAAGTATATGACATAGTATAGTCTAACATATACTCAATGATAATATCCTAAGTCAGGAACCAGATAGAGATGGTTAAATAAATAAGAAACTTCAGATTAGTTGTCTGTTTTGTTTATTGTCATGACTGTGTAGCTAGGAATACACATGCAGAGTGTAATGAATAAATGTTCCAGCCAGTTCCCTCAGATAAAGTTCACACTCTTTATTAAGTCATACACATATTTTTAAATTACTAGAAACTTGAAAAACCCAAGATGAAATTTTTCCAAATTTGACAAAAGATACCAAGAGCCAGTTTCAAGATATACAATGAACCCCTAGGAGGATAAATATAAAGAAAAACATACATTTTACACAAGATAACAAAAGCCAAGCAGCAAAAGCAAAAATAAACAATGGGACTACATCAAACTCAAATACTTCTGCATAGCAAAAGAAACAATTAATAAAAATGAAATGGAAGATTTGCAGAGTGGGAGAAAAACGTGAGCCATATATCAGATAAGGAGCTAATAGTCAAATACAGAACTCACATGACTGAAGTTCTTCAAATCTGATTTTTAAAAGGGCAGGACAAGATAGGCAGAGAGGATATTAAAAGGGTCATGAAAAGGGTCATGAAAGGGTCATGAAAAGCTCATCAGCATCTCTAATCTTCAGGGAATACAAATCAAAACCATAGGAAAATGGAAAACAACAGTATTGGCAGGGTGTAGTAAGAAAAGAGTACTTATTCACTGTTAGTGGGAATATGAACTGGTATGAAAGTATTCTAAAGATTCCACAATTTGGGAGTCAGGCTGTAGCGCAGCAGGTTAAGCGCAGGTGGCGCAAAGCACAAGGACCGGCATAAGGATCCCGGTTCGAACCCCGGCTCCCCACCTGCAGGGGAGTCGCTTCACAGGCGGTGAAGCAGGTCTGCAGGTGTCTTTCTCTCCTCCTCTCTGTCTTCCCCTCCTCTCTCCATTTCTCTCTGTCCTATCCAACAACGACTACAACAATAAAACAAGGGCAACAAAAGGGAATAAATAAATATAAAAAAAAATTTTTTAAAAAAGATTCCACAATTAAATTTTCAACCATAAGAAAGGTAGATATTTTGTCATTCCCAGAAGTATAGAAGCACCCTATGCTCATTATACTAATCAAGACAGATAGAAAGACAAATACAAGGTTTTCCTGTTATTTTTCTCTTATTTATTTCTAGCTTGGCTCTACTGTAATTGGAAAACATAAGGTGTATAATTTCATTTCCTTTAAATTTATTGTCTGATGACCCAGGTTGTGGTCTATCTTGACAATTGCTTGATGGCACTTGAGCAGAATATGGAGTCTGGGACATTTGTTAGCATATTGTATAAATATTAACTGAAACCATTTGATTGACGGTGTTATTTTCTATTACTAGTAATTTCTATTACCAGTAATAATGGTGTTGAAGACTTCAAGTATCTTTGAGGATGTGTCTACTTCTTTCAATTCTATTGCTTTTCCTTTTACACAGTTTACAATTGTTGTTTGGTGCATACATTCTTAGAAATGCTAGGTCTTCTTTCCAGCTGACACCATCTCCCCAGACAATATCTTTAGCCTACCTGCATGTTAGCTGCCAGGCTCAAGCAAAAATTAGCAAAGTTATGGGCCCCTTGGAGTATACCTAAAATAGACTTCCTAGCTTCTTTCTACAGGGAGACTCCAAATCTCATCTGCTGTATTCAGATGTATTGCCTTTAGGTTCCTGATTATTAAGCAATTTGTTTGGCTTTATATCTTAATGCTTTTTCAGCCACAAGTTTCAGTTGCTATCATGATGCCAACTTGACTTCCTTGGGCAGACAACCTTACCAATGTGTCCTGGGAACCCCACTTCTCCAGAGCAGGGTAGGCCCTGCTAGGGGAAGATAAAAACAGGCTGGGAGTATGGATCTACCTGCCAATGCCTATGTCCAGTGGAAAGCAATTGCAGAAGCCAGACTTATGCCTTCTGCACTCCATAATGATCCTGGGTCCATACTCGCAGAGGGATAAAAAATAGGGAAGCTGGGGGCTGGGTGTTAGGCAGTGGGTAAGGAACACATGGCGCAAAGTGCCAAGACCGGTGTGAGGATCCCAGTTGCAGGCCCCGATTCCCCGTCTACAGGGGGGGTCGCTTCACAAGCAGTGAAGCAGGTCTGCAGGTGTCTTGTCTTCCTCTCCTCCTCTGTCTTCCCCTCCTCTCTCTGTCCCATCCAACAACAGCAGCAGTAATAACAACAATGACAACAACAATAACAAGGACAAAAAAATGGGGAAAATGGCCTCCAGGAGCAGTAGATTCATAGTACAGGCACCTAGCCCCAGCAATAATCTTGGAAGAAGAAGAAAAAAAAAAAAGAATAGGAAAACTTCCAATGAAGGGGATGGGATGGGATGTGAAACTGGTAGTGGGAATTCTGTGGAATTGTACCCCTCTTATCCAACAGATTTGTTGATCATAATTAAATCTGTAAAAAAAAAAAAAAAAAGAAGAAGAAAGAAAGAAAAGAAAAGAAATAGGGGGCTAGGTGGTAGTGCAGTGGATTAAGCGCACATGGGGCGAAGTGCAAAGACCAGCTCAAGGATCCAGGTTCGAGCCACTGGCTCCCCACCTATAGGGGGTCGCTTCACTGGGGTGAAACAAGTCTACAGGTTTCTATCTTTCTCTCCCCCTCTCTGTCTTCCCCTCCTCTCTCCATTTCTCTCTATCCTACCCAACACAACAGTACTAACAACAATAATAATAATAACAACGATAAGCAACAAGGACAACAAAAGGGAAAAAAATAGCTTCCAGAAGCAGTGGATTCGTAGTGCAGGCATGGAGCCCCAGCAATAACCCTGGAGGCAATTAATCAATTAATTAAAAATAAAAAAGAAATGCTAGGTCTTCTTGGTGCAGAGACCAATTCCCACCATTATGTAATGTTCCTCTGTATGTCTGATAACCGTCTTTGGTCTAAAGTTTATTTATCTGGTATTAATATAATTTTTCTTGCTCTCTTTGCTTGTATAGCATATCTTTTTCCATTCTTTAATATTTTTTTCACCAGAGCACTGATAAGTTCTGGCTTATGTTGGTGCTGGGACTGAGCCTGGGTCTTTCAGTGCTTGAGGCCTGAATGTCTTTTTGCAGAACCATATGCTGTCTCCCCAGCTCTCTTTTACTTTTTTTTAAATGTTTTTTATTGTTGTTGTAGTTATTATTGTTGTTGTTGGATAGGACAGAGAGAAATGGAGAGAGGAGGAGAAGACAGAGATGGGGAGAGAAAGACAGACACCTGTACACCTGCTTCACCACCTGTGAAACGACTCCCCTGCAGGTGGGGAGCCGGGGGCTCGAACCTGGATCCTTCCACCAGTCCTTGCACTTTGCGCCACGTGTGCTTAACCTGCTGCGCTACCGCCCCTCTCCCTTTTACTTTCTATGTCTACATTATTACATCTAAAGTCACTTGCTTATAGGCTTGGTAGGCAATATTTCTAACTTCATTCTGACGATATGTTTGTGATGATATGTTGTTGTATTTGACAGTTTATATTTAAGTATTCATATGCTAGGGCTGGGCAGCAGTTAAAGTTCCCCATATTAACTTTACTGGGGGGTGTATAACTAATTAATACCCAGCCAGATAAAAGCATCAACTTCCTTCTCAGCCTTTTCTGGCAATCCCGTTCTTTTTTTTTTTTTTTTTTTTAACGGAGAGGGGGTAGATTATAGTAAAGTGACAGTGAAAGTTTATGTTCACCACTTGACCTTTGCTAGTCTTTTGCTATAGTGTTTGGATAGAGTAGAATGGGTAATTTTCTAAGATTTCCTATCTTGCTTACTGGCACTTTACAAGTCCTTTAGAGAATAGGGGGTTTTTATTGTTGTTGTTGCTTGTTTGCTGGCTTTTTTTCTATCATGATATTTGTGGGTTAGTGGTTTACAGTACAATTGTTGACATGTGAGTAAAATCTCTTATCTTACCAGGATAAGTGTCTGCAAAACACTCACCCCCAAGAACAGAACTTGAACTGTGTTTGGTGTATCGCACCAAAGCAAAGGCGAATAGTCTTTCGATGGAACTTTTTTGTTATTATTTCCATACTTGTATTTCTAGGTACCAATTTGTACAGTCCAAAGTCTGGGGTATATGAAGCCAAAAGAAAACACTGATAATTATCACATTATTCCTTGGATTCCAAATTCCCCCAGATAATCAGACCAATTATCTCCTTTTAGAGTCATGTAATATATATAATTTCCAGGGATTCTAGTTATATCTAATGAGAGTAATTGGAAAACGTACATTTACTCTATTCTTACAGAATCAGAAATCACTGATTACTTTAAAATTAACTAATAACTGGTGTTCCTTAATTGATGTGCTTAGACTAGCTACATATAATCACTGGCATATCAGGATTTAATTCTATTACTATGTTATTTGTTCCCAGAATATTTCATTTCTTTTCCATCCCACTGTTGGCCCTTACCATTTTTATTATTTGAACAATTTTAGTATTCCATTATAACTGCATTATTGTGCTATTTTAATATATCTGCTTGTATAATGTGTGATAGCTACTCTAGAGATTATATACCTTAGTATTACAGTCTACCTGGAATCAATACTTGGACACTTAAATGGGATATAAGATCCAGGGGCCCAGCAGTGGTTCACCCCGTTAAGTATATATAGTAGTATGAGGAAGAACCCATGCAAAGACTGGGTTCCAGCTCCCCATCTGCAGCAGGGATACTTCACGAGCGGTGAAGCAGGTCTACAGGTATCTTATCTTTCTCTCTCACTCTCTGTCTCTCCTTCCTCTCTCAGTTTCTCTCTGTCCTAGCAAATGAAAAATAGAAAGAAAAAAAAAGGAAAAAAGTGTCCACCAGGAGTGGTGAATTTGTAGTGCCAGCACCAAACCCAGCAATAAACCTGGAGGCAAAAAAAAATCCTTCAAATGTCCTTTTACATTCCCCAATTTATGTTGTAGTTATATTACATATTTAATTTATATATTTGAAAGTCACAAAGTTATAATTCTTTATTTCAACCAGCAAACAATTATTGAATCCTAAAGAGTAGAGTAGAGGAACAATCTATTAAAAGGTCATGAAATTTTACCACATAAAAAGTTCCAGTGGGGATAGAGAGCATAATGGTTATGCCTGTGGCTCCAAAGTCCCAGGTTCAATCCACTTCACCACCACAAGCCAGAGCTGAGCAGTGCTGTGGTTATAAATAAATAAATAACATAAGGAGAATGTGGGCCCTTGTGAGGCATGGGAGGCTGATAGGGAGGACAAAGCCCTAGAGAGCCAAGGGCCCCCTGCTCTACCCGGGTGGGGGAGGCTGATGGCCTGACTGTACCTCCAGGCACCCGTTTTTCCACAGGCAGTCCTCACCACACCCAACCCTCAGCTTCATAGATCCCCACACTGCCCCATTCTCTGAAAGGAGGTTGAACCAAAATACCACTGGAGGGAGATGGGTCCGGCAATGGTTACATCCTAGAATGTTCCTAGCTATGAACACAGAATGTGAGCTGAGACTTACAAGGATGCAGAGGTTACACAGACTCCCACACAGAATACAGGCCTCAGATAAAATCAATGGGGGTTATAGTTAGGTTATATTTTTCCCATATTTTGGAGTTCCTCTCTTCCCTGATACAGCTTTCTAGCCCTATTTCCAACTCTGACAGTATCTCCCCAGGCAATACCTTTGGTCTACCTGTATGTTAGCTGTCTGGAGCAGACAAAAATTAGTAAAGTTATGGGCCCCTTGGAGTATACCTAAAATAGACCTACTAGCTTTTTCCAAAATGGAAACCTCAAATCTTATCTATTATATTCTTGCCCTTAGGTTCCTGATTATTAAACAATTTCTTTCTTCTTTATAGCTTAATGCTTTTTCAGCCACAAGTTGCAGATGCTACCATGATGCCAAACTGACTTCCCAGGGCAAATGACCCCACCAATATACCCTGGAGCCCCACTTCTCCAGAGCCCTGCCCCACTAGGGAAAGACAGAAACAGGCTGGGAATATGGATTGACCTGCCAATGCCCATGTTCAGCAGAGAAGCAATTATAGAAGCCAGACCTTCCACATTATGCATCCTATAAGGATTCTGAGTCCATGCTCTCAGAGAAATAAACAATAGGGCAGCTTTGAAGAGATGGAATTGGATACAGAACTCTAGTGGTGGAAATTGCGTGAAATTGTACCCCTCTTTTTAAAAATATTTATTTATTCTCTTTTGTTGCCCTTGTTTTATTGTTGTAGTTATTATTGTTGTTGTTATTGATGTCATTGCTGTTGGATAGGACAGAGAGAAATAGAGAGGAAGGGAAGACAGAGAGGGGGAGAGAAAGACAGACACCTGCAGACCTGCTTCACCGCCTGTGAAGCGACACCCCTGCAGGTGGGGAGTCGGGGGGGCTCGAACAGGAATCTTTATGCTAGTCGTTGTGTTTGGTGCCACCTGCACTTAACCTGCTGCTCTACCAGATGACTCCCTAATTGTACCCCTCTTATCCTATGGTCTTTTCGATATTTTGTATTTCATATAAATTAATAAAAAAGGAAAGGAAATGAAAAAGAATAAAGTTCATTATCAACTCTGAGATAATGAGAAATTAATATGGAAACTGCTTGGTGTAACTTAAAGTTTAAAAATGGTATGGGGATGTGATTTGAATTAGATGAATTACAAGTAATGAATATTCTAAATGGGCAACAGATAAAAGGGAATAAAAGAAGGGAAGGATAAACTTTAGTGATAAATTCAATAACATAAGTGATGCGTACTTTTTCTAGAAAGGACAGGAAGGAAATAAGATTGAAAAGATGAAAAAGAAAAAAATGGGAAGGGAGTATGAAGGAAAAGACTACAGAAGCTAAAAATGAAAGAAAGGGAAGGTGAGAGAGAGGGAATGAGGAAAGATAGACTAAATAAAGAAAAAAATATTATTAAATTATTGGTTGGTATCTGGCATAAGACCAGTATTTCGTTCATGAAATTTATTTATTTATTTATTTATTTATTTATTTATTTTTATTGTTACTTTAACCAGAGTACTAGTCAGCTCTGATTAACAGTAGTACTGGGGATTAATCCTGGGACTTTGCAGCCACAGGAGTTAAAATCTTTTGCACAACCATTTTGCTATCTCCCCAATTCTACAAACCTGTAATTTAAATCTCAAATCAACCCTCTAAGTGGATATTACCTTTCCTGTTTTATAAATGCAGAAACTAAAGTTCTGAAAATTTATTTCACTCAAGGAAACATAGCTACAAACATCAACATTAACTGCATGCAACTCGAAGTTTTGTGCTCTAAGAAACCATTTAATCCAACTGGGAGGATTCCCTTAAGAGAAGTAAATGCTGATGTTACACTTAAGTCCTGGAAAGAATTACCCCAGAGGGTATCTTTGTCATAAGAATAAGTATAAAATAGCTGATCTTCTCCAAGCCTAAGTCTATATTCTGTAATCCTTGGACATTGGGTCAGTGATGTGGAATACTTATTGTTATCACTGACATATTTTGCTGTACTATTAAGGAGCATTTCCAAAGCGTCTAGAGTACAGTTTTTGGAGCAAACCCATCATATTATGAGGAGAAATTATATTAGAAGTCAATAAATACAGCCTTACCTTATATATAAGGAAATAAGCACAAAATATAGCCCATGGTCCAGGTTTGGTATTTAAAATTAGTAACTATGTGAAAGACAGATATATGGGCTGGTATAAGAAATCCCGAGAAAAACCTCAAAATTATGGAGCCTCGTAGATTTCTTCAAGTTAAACAGAAGCAATTTAATCAAAAATAGAGACCCCAAACAAAAATCATCTCATTTCAATAAAATCAAACGTTAAGGAATAATGCCAGAGGTAGATAACATAATGGTTATTCAAAGAGACTCTATGCCTGAGCCTCCAAAGTCCCAGGTTCAACCCCCTACACTGCCATAAGCCAGAGCTGAGTAGTGCTCTGGTAAAAAAAAAAAAAAAAAAAAAAAGTTAAAGAATAGTAGACTGTGTCTTCATATATGCAAGTTTTAAGGTCACTTCAGAGTACTTGAAAGACTTATTTGCTAACTAAGTTCTTAGTTTGGACCAAACGCAGTGGGAAGGAAAGAGAAAGAAAAAAAAAAGGGTTCACATACCCTCACTATGAACTAACAATGGTAGGGACTGCCTTACTCTCTGAAGGGAGGTTGAGACATCTTACTATGCCATTTAAGACTGGTTCTGAAACACATGCAGCCTAAAATGTTCCCAGCCATGACTATGGACTGTGAGCTCAGTCTGATAGGGATGCAGAGGTTGTACAGGTTCCAGTGCTAAGTATGAAGAGAGCCCTGGGTTAGATTATTGTGGTAAACAGTTAGTTCAATTTATATATTTTCTTAGAGTTTGCAAACAGTTCTCTGCCCTAATCCTGCTTCCTATTTTTATTCTCAACTCTGACACCATTTGCCCATACAATATTTCTGGTTTACCCCCTCCCTTACTCCCATGTTAGCTCTCAAGCTTAAGCAAAGATTATTAAGACATAAGCTCCTAAGAACATTCCTAAACTAGACTTCATAGCTTCCTTCTACTCTAAGGTTCCCTACTTTCTTCTGCTCTATTCCTACTTTATGGTTCCTATTTATTCAACACTTTGTCCTGTTTTCCATCTTACTTCATTTCAACCACTAAGTTCCAGATGCTATTATGATTCTATCCTGCCTTCACTGGGCAGACCACCTCACTGATGCTTCCTGAAGTCTTGCCTCTCCAGAGCCCTACAAGGGGAAGATAGAAACAGGCTGGGGGTATGGATCCACCTGCCTACACTCGGGTCCAGCAGAGAAGCAATTACAGAAGTCAGAAATCCCACCTTCTGTACCCCAAAAATAATTTTGGCCCATACTCTCAGAGGGGTAAAAAAAAATACGGTAGTTTCCAATGAAGGGGATGGGACAGAAATCTGGAGGTGAAAACTATATGGAATTACATCCCTATTGTCTTACAACCTGATAAGTCAATATTAAGTAACTGATAAAAATTTTAAAAGCAAAGAGAAAGAAGTTTCATATATATTGTCAGTAGACTAGGGAACATGTCAGACACTGTCAAGATGCTTGAGAAAGCACAGCTCTGGATATTCATTATAGTTCAAAAAAAGCATAAAAATTAAACCAAGCTACTTCCAAGGAATAATTAGAAGTTAAAATCGATAAGGAGAAAATGGCTTATATTCTCCTCATTGATTTCCTGAGGCAAACTTGACTGCTGGCTGAAAGTCTGTTTGGCTACATTTTATTACTTTTTCAGCAGTTAGGTACTCCCATCAGTGCCTTTCATGCTATAGTCTTTCTTTGCTTTAATCACAGCCATCAGCTGTTGAATGAGTTTGACACCCTGGCTCAAGACACAAGGGAATTCACCCTCTGTGAATACACAGTTCCTTCATTAAAGCTGATTGGCATAACAGATATGGTGCACTGCTACTAACTTTTATAAACAAAACACAGGGCTGCACAATTAAACAGGCATCTCTTTGACTAGAAACTATCAGAGAGTCCAATAATCTTTACACAATTCAGTCAGTAATACTATAAATTACTAAAAATAGCCTACATTCCTCCATTATGTCTGTCCCAAGCTATCTTGGGAAGGAGATTAATTAGCTGTTGTGTCTTGATTTTCTGAGAAGCGTAATTTTCTTAAGAGGAAAACAGAGAATGACAATGACCAGAATCATCACCCCACCACCACCACCAAAAAAATCAATTAGTAAGTAAGTTCTTTTGAGAAGATCTAAAACTTCCCAAAGTGGTTCTGTACATAGTAAGATGACATATTCTAAGTTGAAGTGGATCACTTAGTTAAAAGTCATCACAAGTTCAAAACTGTGCTAGAATAGCAATAAACACACATTCTTAGCAAGGAACATGCTTTGTTTGGTGCAGGGCTGTTTTCTGGAAATAGCAGCACAAACTGAATCAGTATTATCAGAAGTAATTATAGCATGGTCCCTATGAAGATGCAGTTCCAAGTTAGAGCTCATAGTCATAATCAGTGTTTGCTCTCTTCCATCTCCTTGGACTTGATTTTTACTCCAGTCACAAAATTTTCCTGCCAGGTTTCACACATCCTTGAGTGTTTTCTCCCAGGCTACAAAGACATTATCAATGTCTTTCAAAAGATGAAGAAACTTCTGACCCTCCCTAGATGAACTTACATAACTGTTTCCTCCATAGGTTCCTTAAATACCCAGTATAGCACTCATCTGTGTTAATTTGTAAAATCTTTAGAACTATCACTGACAACTAAACTATCACTGACAACTTTTTCAGCAACTAAAGATGTTTGCCTGAAAACAAGTATCTTAATGTAATGAAAAAAATTACAGGTAAGCAGAAATTCAACTGAGTAGAGAACACTAAGGCTCAAGTAGTACTACAGCTATTTGAGAACTTAAGATATAAAACAGGGTTTACCCTACTGTTTTGGGGGGTGCAGAATGGGGATTTTACTATATACTGATAAATATACATAAAATTATACTACTTGAAAATGTGGTATATCTTTTCTTCAACTGGAAAAAAGCCTATAGGCATAGGAAAAACCTTTCAATTTGGTACAATTCAATGTCACAAAACAGCAGCCTGACACCAGCCAGCTCACGTGGCTCAACTCTAGGACCCCTGTATGTTTGCTCCAAAGCATGTGTTATATTTAGAGATGCTACCTTTGTTATGCTTTCTCTGTCTCTCCAGCTATAATGTTCCCAAGCCCAGAGGAGACTGATACTGGAAAGGAGACATTCAACGTTCAAGAAACCATTCCTGGATTAGGAAGTGGCTATTACATTAATGCATTCCTCCAGGAACACATGAATAAATAAACCAGTCCAAGATGCTCAAAGCTGGTCCGGGACCTTCTTGTCTTCAGGGCCATCACCTTAAAGGCTAGAGTGTGCCCCAAGTAAATACCTGGGTCCCCTGGGCGCCATCTCTGCCTAACACTGTGAGAAGTAACAGGGTCAGTCCAGGGCGGAAGAATCATGCCTGGCTTCTGCCAGACTCACAAATGCGCAAGCGCCTTCCCAGTGTTTCCGGGAAGTTACTCCCTCCCACCCCACCTCCGTCTCTTAGCAACAGCTGGAAGCGTTGTTGACAACCAGGGCAGCAGTGGCTAAGGACTGAGCCCCAGGACTCACCGCTGGCACCATGGTAATTCTGGGGTCCCTGCCCTCTCTCTGCAACCTGCCACTCCAAGGACGCCCACCAGTGGGGACCTTAGCTGCCTGCTCCTGGATGACCCAGATCCATTCCATCCCAGAGTCTGGAGGACCAAAAAGGAAAACTTGTGGGCAGGAGGACAGGCTGGGGGGGGGGGGGGGTTAGGGAGAGGGAGTTGCTTTTGGTGAAGAGTCAAGAAAATGAAAAGAAATTGAGGGGATGAAAGAGCTTAAGGCAATGGGGTGAGAGAATAAAATTAAAAAGTCATTATATATATATGTATACACACACACACACACACACACACACACATATATATATATATATATATATATATATATATATATATATATATGGATTCATTAGAATGCTAGTTGTAAAGAGCTGTGGAATTGTCTTTCAGACATTTGTTAAAATGTCATAAAGTTCTGATCCCCTGTATAACTATTGGGCTTTATCTCAGTATTGCTCAAAGTGAAATGCAAACAACAGATTAGATGCCCCAGAAATACAAAATAACAGAGTGAACACCTGAGAAATTTATTTCTTCTTTTTTTTCCCCAGCCTTTAGTTTATATACTGGATAAAAAATCTGGCACTATTATGTCATTAGCATTACATTTGGTAATTTTGATTTTCACCTGAAGTACAGACGCTGGGATCAGAACTTTCATTGGGGGTATAATTCAATATGTTCTCTCTTCACTTGTATGTGTTTTGTGGCCATTATTGTTTATGACAAATGATACCACATTTCCATTTTTGGTAGTGATATACAATTGCCTTTTAAATATTTAAGCCTTTAGAATTAATGTAAAGAACATTTTAGATAAATAGTATAGATGACATTCATAATAGCAAAAGTTATGTATGTATTACATGAATTCCTCATATTCATGAAACGCTTGCTATAGTAAAAGAAAGAGGAGTTTTCTCCTCCCCATATTAGGTGCAAAGAAAACTGTCTTGACTGTAGTACATACAGTGTACACAACTATAGGACATAATGCTTGCTCAACTGCATAATGTTGAAAGGGGAAAAAAATCACAAACCCTCACTAAGAGACTACAGAAGACTGCTTGAATTCAGAATATCCAGTGATTACTCAGTTAACAATATACAGTTTAAAAAATATTACTCTTAATGTAAGCATTTGTAGACAGGAAGAAAAGAGATACTATATACTCCGTGCATACAAATCACTAAGAAAACAAGTTTAAAATCTATGAATGAGGTTCCAGTAAAAATATTTATGGATAAAAATTCAGCTTACCCTGAAGCCCTGGCCATAGTTAAACCAAAAGAGTCCTAGAATCCAGAATTATGGGATTCATTTACAGAATATCCTGACTGTAGTAACCCAAACTAACAATTGGGTTAATACTTAGCTTGAGAATATTTCTTATTAAAGAATACTACTAGGAATATGGAGACTCTGTAAATACTGAAAAAAACTTGTGTAAATGTGGGAAAATGTGTATATATATGTATATGTATATATGTATATATATATATATATATATATATATATCCAGAAAATCATTGAGTGAAAGATGCTTGAGAGAAGATTTCTGTCCAACATAAAGAATTTTTTTTTTTCTGAGGGGATTGGGCAGTAGCGCAGCTGGTTAAGGACCAGGTGGAGGATTCCAGTTCCAGCCTCCAGCTCCCCACCTGCACGGGAGTTGCTTCACAGGTGGTGAAGCAGGTCTGCAAGTGTCTATATTTCCTTTCCCCTGTCTTCCCTTCCTCTCTCAATTTCTCTCTCTCCTATCCAACAACAGTGACAGCAATGAAAATAATAATAATAACCACAATAACGATTTAAAAAATAAAGGTTGTACCTACATTTTAAAAATTAGAATTTTTTCCAGCAAGAAGAGATAAACATGTGGTGCTTCAGAGGCAGTAAACTTCTGCTTCTAGAAGTGTTTAGACCAAGAGATTTTTCATGGTTGATTGTAAGGGGTCTTTCTTATATGGGCTTATATGTAGGACCTGAGAAATTTTAAAGCTGTCTTCCAAAGAGAAGAGAATATTTCCAGTATCTCAAATGACAAAGAGAGATGTCTCCCTAAGTATTCTTTACTTTAGGACTGGGGTCACCATAAGATCTTTTTCAGTTAACTGCCTTCTGGGTCTCTTCCAGACAGAGGTGGAGGAAACATTAAAGAGGATTCAGAGTCATAAAGGAGTCATTGGAACAATGGTTGTAAATGCAGAAGGTAAATCTAATTACTCTATTATCCTGATACGTGGAATCCACTCATGAACCTGTTTGTGCTGCCACACCTTAAGACAAACATCTTAGAATCTGAAATAAAAAGCACCGTTCTTCTATTTTAGCTATTTAGCTAAGTCATCTATTTATAAAACATTATCTATTACATGCCAAGTATTCTGCTCAGAGTTAGGTATGTAAGTAGGAGTAAGATATGTCTAGAAATATCTATATATCTAAGAAACACTATACACTGTCTAATTTTTAAACCTTCTATAATATTCTTCTAGCATTTTTTACAAATATCATTAAAACTATTATGATAAAGAAAATCTCATTGTGGGAGATATTTTCTTCATTTTAACATCAAATGTAAAACAATTTTGGCCTTCACTTTAAATGAAATTGCTGGTTTACCATATTTGACTAAAAATTGATAATTTAAATTTAAAAATCATGGTATATTCCTTCTGACTATCATGTAAGGAGAACCAATATATTTCAACCTATGAAATCTGTTGACTTCTACCAGAAATTTGCTCTCCAGCCATAAATCCCTACTAACAATCTTAAAAGCATTTACTCTGGCATATGTTCTCTGTCAGCCCTGCTGGTAAGCTCTTCAAGACTCCTCCTGCTTTCATTGCTAGTTGTGGCATTTGTAAAAAAACAAGAGGTACTACTATTCCAAGAGCATCCATTGAAATAAGAAGAGCTGTTTTATGTAACACATGGAACCCGGGAATTTGGCACACTGCCAACTTTGTGCTTGGCAACAGAATTTCACAACCAATCATTATTTTGGAGCAAACACATCAATAAGTATTTATCAAGAAACAACCAACTGGGATTAACCCCTGAACATTAACCCCTTATCATTCAAAATTAAAAATGACCTACTTTACTGATAGTTGTAATAGTTACATGAAATAATAATTGTTAAGTACCTGATACCTAACATTTGATAGAATCATAATTAAATCGTTTCAAGAATATGGAAAGTTTTAGTTGATTGTACAGATAAAATGTGCATTTTATAATATCATAAAACAAAAATTAACTCAATGCTAAATAAAATATAACACAGTTTGAATTTAGTTGTGAGATTTTAGATCAACCTAACAGTCAAGAGTCAACTAGTCAACAGACCCAGCTGCACTCATTTCAGTGCATAAACTCTATTCTCCTCAGATGGCCTGTCTGTGCAACTTCATATAGGTCTGTATTCATTTCCATTGGCTGCTGCAACCCACTTAGTGGCTTAGAAGATTAGAAGTGTATTTCAGTTCTGGAGTTGAGAAGTTGAAATCACTGTGTCAGCAGGGCCAGACTTTCTTTGAAGGTTTTACTTCCTTTACTTTCACTCAGATTCTGGCAGTTTCCAGCAATCCTTGCTGTTCTGACTCACAGACACATGACTACATTCTCTGCTCCATTGTCACGAGGCATTCTCCTCTCTGTTCTCCTCTTACAAGAATCTCAGTTATTGGTGTAGGGCCCATCCAAATCTAGTGTGGCCTTACCTTAACTAATTAACATCTATAATTACCTTAATTTCAACTACAGTCACCTTCTAAGGTATGGAGTAAATTTGAGATTTGGGATACACTACTCAGCCCAGTACAAATGCATTTATCTGTGCCACCCAAGAAAATTCACCTACTATGTTACTAAAATTGTCTAGACAATCTTAGTCTAAATTTCATAATCTTGGTAATATGCATCTATCTGAAAAATATCTTTACTCTGAGCTGTGATTCCACAGCTAGGATTTATCCTAAGCAGTGGTTAAAAAAATATTCAGTATATAATGAGGATAGTCACTGAGACACCATATTTCTATTATAAATAATACAAATAAATAAATGAAAAGGCAAATAACTAAATAAATCTCTCCCAACAGTGGGAAAGATTTTACAGTATGAAATACTACTTGGTTAAACATTAATTACTCTGTTAAATTTGGATATAGTGATGATCATAGGAAACTACTCATAATATATAGTTAAAAGTATTAAACAAAGCAATAGCTGCACTTCATAATAAGCACTATACACTTGGGCACACATATCCAACTAAAATAAATATAGACTAAAGGGGCAAGATATGGTGATTATTTGAGTGACAACATTAAAGTAATTTTCTTTTTTTTAATATTTTTTATTTAAGAAAGGATTAATTAACAAAACCATAGGGTAGGAGGGGTACAACTCCACACAATTCCCACCACCCAGTCTCCATAACCCACCCCCTCCCCTGATAGCTTTCCCATTCTCTATCTCTCTGGGAGCATGGACCCAGGGTCATTGAGGGTTGCAGAAGGTAGAAGGTCTGGCTTCTGTAACTGCTTCCCCACTGAACATGGGCATTGACTGGTCGGTCCATACTCCCACTCTGCCTCTCTCTTTCCCTAGTAGGGTGTGTCTCTGGGGAAGCTGAGCTCCAGGACACATTGGTGGGGTCTTCAATCCAGGGAAGCCTGGCCAGCATCCTGGTGGCATCTGGAACCTGGTGATTGAAAAGAGAGTTAACATACGAAGCCAAACAAATTGTTGAGCAATCATGGACCCAAAGCTTGGAATAGTGGAGAGGAAGTGTTAGGGAGGTACTCACTGAAAATTCTAGTGTACTTCTGCTTTCAGGTATATATTTTGCAGTAGTTTATCGATACGTGTGAACATAAGCTCTCTCTCACAGAAACTGGTGTATATCTAGGTTATGGGACTTTGTTAGAAAGTGAACCACCTGAGATGAAATTAGAGTGTACTATAAAAGGAAAGGTCTCACCCGAGTAATGAATCTGAAGGGTTGTCATTCCACACGTAAAGTCTCTGGACACAGTCTGAGGTGAAGCATGTTGAGGTGGCAATCGTTGCATTGGTTAAGTTGTGATCGGCGGATGCAATATTATTTGGTATGGATTGGGAGAGGCATATGGGAAAGTGAGCCCTATCCAAGGGTTCCAGGACTGGGGGAAGTAGGGACTCTATAGTGGAGATGTGAGGTTCCTGCTGTCTTAGGGTTCAAAAAGACAATCGACAGTTAATGTTATCATCACATTATTTGGTAATTGGGCTAACTTTGAAAAGTCCTTTTGTTATGGTTTGCTGTACAGTATCCAGTATCTTGTATATAGCTGTGTTATTGGATGCTTCTAATCTACTTGGTCTAGGCTTTTGAGAGAGTCCACATATCAAATACACAGCCTATATATTAAAAATTTCAGTTTGTGTTTTGAAAAACTTTGAGACATACAATTGAATTTCCCCCTCATATTAACTACTGATTTATATGTCTACATTTTGCTAGAGTGTACATAAACACCATTCCCACCACCAAAAGACTGTGACCCACCCCTCGCACCCACTCCCACAGCCCATTGGCCCAGGAAGCTGCATGTCTAACCCTCACCACAGGGTTTTTACTTTGGTGCCCTACTTACAATTTGATCAGGTTCTGCTTTTAGTTTCCCTTTCAGATCTTCTTACTCAACTTCTGCTGATGAATGGGATCATCCCATACTCATCTTTATCTTTCTGACTTAGCTCACTTAACATAATTTCTTCTAGCTCTGTCAGAGAAGGTGGGTTCATTGTTCTTGCTAGCTGCATAGTATTCCATTGTGTATAGATACCACAACTTTCTCAGTCACTCATCTGTTGTTGGGCACCTGGGTTACTTCCAGGTTTTAGCTATTATGAATTGTGCTGCTATGAATATAGGAGTACACACCTCTTTTTGGTTGGGTGTCAGGGAGTCCTTGGGGTATATCCCCAGGAGAGGAATTACTGGATCATATGGAAGGTCCATGTCTAGCCTTCTGAGAGTTTTCCAGACTAGTCTCCACAGAGGCTGGACCAATTTACATTCCCACCAGCAATGTAAAAGGGTTCCTCTCTCCCCACAACCTCTCCAGCATTTGTTGCTGCTGTCCTTTTTGATGTATGCCATTCTTACAGGAGTGAGGTGGTATCTTAGTGTTGTCTTAATTTGCATTTCTCTGACAATCAGTGACCTAGAGCAGTTTTTCATATGTTTGTTAGCCTTTTGGATCTCCTCTGTAGTGAATGTTTTGTTCATATCCTCTGCCCATTTTTGGATGGGGTCATTTGCTTTTTTGGTGCTAAGTTTGCTGAGCTCTTTATATATTTTGGTGATTAGTTTCTTGTCTGATGTCTGGCATGTGAAGATCTTCTCCCATTCTGTGAGGAGTCTCTCTGTTTAATAGTTTCTTTGGATGTGCAGAAGCTTTTCAATTTGATGTAGTCCCATTGGTTTGTTTCTGCTTTAGTCTTCATTGCAGTTGGGTTTGATTCATCAAAGATGTCCTTGAGGTACAGGTGGGAAACTGTTTTACCAATGTTTTCTGCTAAGTATTTGAATGTTTCTGGTCTGACATCTAGGTCTTTGATCCATTTGGAGTTGATTTTTGTTTCTGGTGAGATAAAGTGGTTCAATTTCATTCTTTTGCATGTTACAACCCAGTTTTCCCAGCACCATTTATTGAAGAGAGCCTCCTCCTTCCATTTAATCCTTTGGGCCCCCTTATCAAAGATTAGATGTCCATAGGTGTGGGGATTTATTTCTGGGCTTTCAATTCTGTTCCACTGGTCTGTGTGCCTATTTTTGTTCCAGTACCATGCTGTTTTGATGATGATGGCTTTATAATATAGTTTAAGGTCTGGGCGTGTGATGCCTCCATTTCTGTTTCTTTTCCTCAAGATGGTTTTGGTAATTCTAGGTGTTTTCAGGTTCCAGATAAATGATTGTAGTGTTTGTTCTATTCTCTTAAAGAAGCTTGGTGGAACTTTGATGGGTATTGCATTAAATTTGTATATGGCTCTGGGGAGAATATTCATTTTGATGATGTTTATTCTTCCAATCCATGAGCATGGGATATCTTTCCATTTCTTGGTATCAGTTTCTATTTCCTTGAGTAGCAACTCATAGTTTTCAGCATACAAGTCTTTCACTTCTTTGGTCAACTTTATTCCTAGGTATTTGATTGATTTTGCTGAAACAGTAAATGGGAGTGATTACTGGATGTCTTCTTCAGATTTAGTGTTTGCATAAAGAAATGCCACTGGTTTTTGTACATTGATTTTGTAGCCTGATACCTTGCTATATTGCCTAACAACTTCCAGTCATTTTCTGCTGGATTCTTTAGATCTTTCTATGTATACTATCATATCATCTGCAAAGAGTGAGAGCTTGACTTCTTCCCTTCCAATCTGTATTCCTTTGAATTCTTTCTCTTGCCTGATTGCTATGGCAAGAACTTCCAATACTATGTTGAAGAGTAACAGTGACAGTGGACAGCCCTGTCTAGTCCCCGATCTGAGGGGGAATGCTTTCAGCTTCTGTCCATTGACTATGATGTTGGCTGTCAGTTTGCTATATATAGACTCCACTATCTTGAGGAATTTCCCATCTATTCCCATTTTTTGTAGAGTTTTGAGCATGAATGGGTGTTGGATCTTGTCAAAGGCTTTCTCTGCATCTATTGAGATAATCATGTAGTTTTTGGCTTTGCTTTTATTGATGTGGTGAATGACATTGATTGACTTACGGATGTTGAACCAGCCTTGCATTCCTGGGATGAATCCCACTTGGTCGTGATGAACAATCTTTTTGATATGTTGCTGTATCCAGTTGGCCAAGATCTTGTTTAATATTTTGGCATCTATGTTCATCAGAGATATTGGTCTGTAGTTTTCCTTTTTTGTTGTGTCTCTATCAGCTTTTGGTATCAGGGTGATGTTGGCTTCATAGAAGGTGGAAGGGAGTATTCCTGTTTCTTCAATCTTATGGAATAGCTTAAGAAGTATGGGTATTAACTGTTTCCTGAAAGTTTTGTAGAATTCGTTTGTGAAGCCATCTAGTCCAGGACTTTTGTTGTTGGGGAGATTCTTAATAACGGTTTCAATTTCTTTGTCTGTGATTGGTGCATTTAGATTTTGTAGTTCTTCTTGGTTCAGTTTTGGAAGTGCATAGGTTTCTAGGAATTGTTCCATTTCTTCCAGATTCTCTAGCTTGGTGGCATATAGTTCTTTATAGATTAAAGTAATTTTCATGAGGTTTCCCAATTTCCTTTGGTTTTCTTACCAAAGGCAACAAAATATTATTTTTTTATTTTCCTTTTTGTTGTCCTTGTTCTTTTTTATTGTTGTTATTGATGTCATCGTTGTTAGATAGGAAGATAGAGAGGGGGAGAGAAAGACAGACACCTGCAGACCTGCTTCACCACCTGTGAAGTGATTCCCCTCCAGGTGGTGAGCCAGGGGCTCGAACCAGGATCCTTAATGCTGGGTTCTTGCACTTCACACCACCTGCGCTTAACTCACTGTGCTACCACCCAACTCCCGAAAATATTATTTTTAATACCCATAACTTCCTCCAATTAATTTCTACTAAGATCAGGTTGTGAGAGAATTCTGGGCACTTGTCTGAAAGCCAAATTAACCTTTTTCTCAAAAATATAAATAAGGACTTTATTTTTATAGTCAGATTAATAATATCCTGAATATATTACCGGTATATTTATTAATAGCATTTATAAGTTGTATGACCAAGATTGTACGAAGATTCCTTTTCAACAGTATACTCAATTTTAGATGAAAGGGTCATTTATTATAGAGAAACTCTGCAGCTTTAAGAGATCCCAAGAAATTTAATACCGAAAATACATTATTTAACTAAGGTGTTATTTATTTTGTTTTTGCTTTCTACTGGCAGCTTTAGTCATATACTCAGAGGCAAATCATTTTAGCATAGTTTCAGATTTCATTTGCAGTTTGGTAGGCTTTCTACAGTGTTTATACATTTAGATCTCATCATATGCCATATTAAATATTGATAGAATTCTTTGGCTTTGGGAGTCGGGCTGTAGCTCAGCGGGTTAAGCGCAGGTGGCGCAAAGCACAAGGACCGGCATAAGGATCCCGGTTCGAGCCCCCGGCTCCCCACCTGCAGGGGAGTCACTTCACAGGCGGTGAAGCAGGTCTGCAGGTGTCTGTCTCTCTCTCTCCTCTCTGTCTTCCCCTCCTCTCTCCATTTCTCTCTGTCCTATCCAACAATGATGACAACTACAACAATAAGACAACAAAGGCAACAAAAGGGAATAAATAAAATAAAATAAAAAATTAAAAAAAAAAAAAGAATTCTTTGGCTTCACATTATTAACAGACACCCATTTTCTGACAATAGAGTAGATGTCAGTTTAGCACAATGCTATAGGTATAGGGTTTTATTAAGAGTAGATCCTTTGGTATAGGGTTTTATTAAGAGTAGATCCTTTGATAACAGTGTTTTCCCACTTATAAAACCACCTGTTTACAGTATTTTAGCACTGATCCCTAATTAGATGTTGTGTATGTGTGTCTCTGTGTGTATGTTTCCCAAGCAATCATATCCATCATTTTTTATATGTTTAAACGTGATTTTTGTAGGCTATTAACTTAAAATATTTCTGACATTTCTAGCAATCCAACATTAGAATTTCAGTAGATTTTATCAGTCATTCAACTTATTCCTTTTTTAAAGTATAATCTAAGGGGTCGGCAGTAGCACAGCTGGTTAAGTGCACATGGTGCAAAGCGCAAGAACCTGCTCAAGTATCATGGTTCCAGCCCCCGGCTCTAGCTCCCCACCTGCAAGTGGGGTTGCTTCACAAGCCATGAAGCAGGTCTGCAGGTGTCTTTCTCTCCCCCTCTGTCTTCCCCTCCTCTCTCGATTTCTCTCTGTCCTATCCAACAACAACGACATCAGTAACAACAGTAATAATAACAAAAACAACGATAAAAAAACAAGGGCAACGAAGGGGGAGGGAGGAGCCTCCAGGAGCAGTGGATTCCTAGTGCAGGCATCAAGCCCCAACAATAATCCTGGAGGCAAATGTATATATAATCTATCAACCCAAGTGCAAATATATATTTGAAGAGTATTAGCTTATTCAGATCATAAAGAGTACTATTTTAAAATAATGCCATAAATTCCACAAGATCAAGTTCATACTCTATGTTGTATGAATACCATTTTAGGAATTTACCCTATGCTCAATACAAATGCGAAAATGTCATGCATACTGCTATATTCTGTAGCTTTGTTTACAAATTCAGAGATGGAGAACAGATGAAAAGCCCCTTAGGAGGGCACATGAGTCATGTTTATTACAAACTATCCATTCAACAATCACGTTATATAGTCATTAATATGAATTACCTAGTCTTAAGATTACTGAAATTAAACCATTACCCAAGTGTATTAAGGGAAAGCAATTAAAATATCAAATAGAGAATAATGCAATTAAAATTAATAAAAATGAATACAAACATAAGCATGCTGAAACAGAATTGGAATATCACTAGAAGAATACTGTAAAGCCGGAAAGCAGTAGTTAATTCTCACATAAGATAAAACTGATTAACAAATTATTTTTAATTAACTCACATGGTACCATGCATGAGCTCAATAAATAATTGTTGATTGATTTTTCAAGTCTATAGTTGATATGAAAAACTTCAAGTTTCCATGGTATGTACTTATTATCCAAAAGGCTAATAATGTTTTACTTATTGACTTGGGTTATCAACAGACTAACCAAATAATCCTAGGCATCATATTCATAATCTTGTCTATTTTTAAAATGACTTATTCCAGTTGTATTTCTTGTTTTCACACTGAGAAATACAAACTTTGTAGTATAAAATGATTCATTAAAAATGTGCTCCTAAAGGATGAATCCTTGCTAAGTTGTAGTTTCCTGCTTGTGTTTTTTGGGACACACCTGAAATTTCATCACATGTGAAACAAATAACTGAGTTCCCAGAAAAAAGTTAGCTAGCAAAAAAATAATGTAGAAATTAACAAGTATTATAAAAAAAATTATTTCTTGACTCGATCCTACTATAAATAGTGCCCTCTAGCTGCTTTAACTTTTCTTAAATAAAATTTAAGTTAAAAAAATAAATTTTCTTAAAATAAATTAGTCTGTCATAAAGGCAAAAGAGAGGCTCTCAGTTTTGTGAAAAACTGGTTTAAAAATCCCCAGTTGATCTATCATATTGTTGCACTCTGGGAGTGCTCATCTTGTTTAAAGGGCTTAGAGCTACACTGTCTGAGTGAAAACCAAGAGACAGCTCTGATTAGGTGCCATATAAGTAAAATACCTAGCATAACACCTGTTACATAATAAGCACTGAGCATGAATGACCCAAATTTAACTGCATTGATTCGAGCTGAACTAAATTACACTTTCATATTTATCTACTCAGATCTTTTCCACTTAAGTTAATAGGTTCTGTTTAAGCTCACATAATGCAGCAATAAAGTGTACAAGTAGCCACATTTAATAATGCTTAAACTAAGAAGGAAAGCAAACCAGGGAATTCCCAGCAAAGCTATGGTGTCCTTAGTGCTTTATTTCCTAATATCAAATTTAAGTTTTCTAAATACTACATAAAGAGTTAAGTAGACGTCTTTGAAAGTTCCCTTTGATATACTCTCTCACATGTGCAGCCATATATCCCAATCTACTTCTGGCTCAGAGAAGTAAACTAGCACTGTGTCACAGACCATGAATTTTTTTTTTTTTTTTTTTTGCCTCCAGTGTTATCACTGGGGCTTGGTGCCTGCACTATGAATCCACTGCTCCTGGAGGATTCCCCCCACACACACTTTTGTTGCCCTTGTTGTTTATCATTGTTGCTACTATTATTGTTGTTATTGCTGTCGTTGGATAGGACAGAATGAAATCGAGAGAGGAGGGGAAGATAGAGAGGAGAGAGAAAGATAGACGCCTGCAATATGCTTCACTACCTGTGAAGCGACCCCCTCCAGGTGGGGAGCCTGGGACTCGAACCGGGATCCTTAAACCAGCCCTTGGGCTTTGCGCTTAACCCGCTGTGCTACCACCTGGCCCCCACAGACTATGAATTTTAAAGCTGACTTGTAGACAGGAAACTTGATGTAATGTATTTTGTGTAATAATATGTTAACTTTAGAATTGAAATAATTAACTTTCATATTTGTACACAAAAACATTCATCATACCATTATTTATATATATATATTGATTATGTATATATATATATGCACATACATACAAAAGACACACTCATATTCACACAATACCAAACAATCCAGCAATAAAGGGACTGATTATAATATGATATATCCATAAAGTAGTAGAATTTGCGACATTTTAAAATCACTCAGGAGGACACACTTGTATGCTTTCACTTAAATAAAAGAAAAGAGTAACAGTTGAACTTGTAGTTTGACACAACTGTACTGTAAAATACAAAAAAAATACAAAAAAAAATGATCAAAAGGAACTTGCTATCAATGAGTCATATCAAACCATCACTTTTTCTTCCTCTTTAGAAGTACCAGTATTTAAATTTTTTCAACAATGCACACATTGCTTTGATAACTTGAACAATTTGTTAGAGTTACGTTTATGAAAAAAAGAGAACAGAAAGTCACTTTGGCGCATTAGGTGTTGAGACTCAAACCTAGGATCTCACACAAGTTCTACACTCTTATCCATCTAGCCACCTTCCCATTTGCTTACAACTGCAATAACCCAAATTAAATCTTGTAACAGGCATTCCAATCCGAACAACCTTAGACAACTCAACAACAGTTCAATATGCAGGCCTTCTTCATCAACTGACAATGAAAGCCAGGAGTACTGTTCGTGATATTGATCCTCAGAACGACCTCACTTTTCTTAGGATCAGATCAAAGAAACATGAAATCATGGTAGCTCCAGGTAATTTAGTATTTCATCTCAAATGTAATGCATCCTTTCACTTTACTGCAGAAAAGCTGTGCTTCAAAGAAGGTAAATTCTAGATTTTAATATGCAACATGACACACACTAGTCTTCAATTCTGAAGTGAACAAGCTTGAATCTGAAAATTCCAACATGAAAATTTTGTGAAATTAGCAATTTGACCTTTGAAGAAGTTGGATGTTTCCTACTTGCATGTGTCAACAGTAATCCAAAAATTATAGGAGATACAAATCTTGTTTTAGATGAACTTAATTAAAACAAACTTTCTGTCCACAAAGATATAGTAAGGGTGGGTAAAGACCTATAAGGTTGTACTCCCTCCCTAGGGAAGAGTACATCCCCAGGTCTAGCAAAGACACCAGCCACCGAAATACTTCTTTCCTTAAAGGAATTGCATCCACAATGTTAGCAGATGTTAGAAAAAATAAAACGGCATTTGCTCCTAAATCTAGTGTACAAATAAGTGCCTTAACAATACATCTGTAAATTCAGAATTACAAACTAAATGTTTTTTCTACACCTGAATTCAGTCTTGTTTCACATTAGAAGATATGTACAAAAAGAAAGAAAGAAAGAAATATCTGATAGGGACAGGCTGAGCATATGGATCAACCTGTCAATGCCCATGCCCATCTGAGAAGCAATTAAAGAAACCAGACCTCCCACCTTCTGCACCCCATTATGATCCTGGCTGGGTCCTTGCTCCCAGAGAGATGAAGAATAGGAAAGCTTCCAACAGAGGGGATGGGATATGGAACTCTGGTGGTGGGAAATGTGTAGAATTTCACCCCTCTTATTCTATGTTTTGTCGATATTTTCTATTTTACAAATGATTTTTTTTTAAATGCTAAAGAAAAAAACTTATACCTGGAACTCTACCCCAGATTTTGGGGCTGGGTCCTAGCAGGTAAAAGGTACTTTTGAAAGTTGGGCAAGTAGTCAAGACAGGAAACTACTAGACTAAGTCAGGGGTAGGAAATGTCTGCCCCAAGGGCCATATAATCATTTGATCTGGCTCTACCAAGGCAACAACAAGTGTGACTCAAAATTCAATAAATGTAGGATCTTTTTTCATAGTAACTACAAATTTTTATGTTGATGATTTTGTATGGCCCATGAATAATGTCATAAGTATCCAGATGGCCTTTGAAAGAAAAAAATGTTCCCTACCCCTGGTCTAAGTGATATTTAGAAGAGAAAAGCTGATTAGCTGAAACATTTTTTTAATTTAATTTTTTTATGCAGTGCTAGGGAAAGAACCCAGGACTTTATGCATATGTGATAGCATTGAGCCATTTCATCAGCCCAGTCTTCTGTTCACATTTTTAGATAGAGACAGCAAAGAGAGAGAGAGAGATAGAGATAAAGAGAGAGAGAGAGAGATGGAGAAGTAAAAAAGACCACAGCACTGAAACTTTCTTCAGTGTAGTAGGGGCTGGGCTGGAATCTACACACTAAAGCAACACACTATCCAAGTGAGTTATTTTGCCAGTCCTGGTCCATATTTTTTAAGTGGGGGAGGGGGCAAAGGAGAAAAGGAGGTAGAAGACATACCAAAAGGAGTACTCCAACATCCTTGGTGCTGTTATGTAATGCCATGTGGTGCCAGGAATTGAATCAAAGTTCCCATACATGGTAAGGCATTGTCTTTATCTACTGAAGGATTTCCTGTGCTCCCTTAACTTTAATTTATAGTGGATTAATTTTGTCCATATTTCTTTGCAGATAAGGAATACCTCCTGATTGTCATTCAGAATCCATGTGAATAATGCTGCTGTGGTCACATCTGCTCTGTAATTCTGGATTAAATATACTTCGATGTCTAGTTAGTACTAGAATTATATTCCACTTTAACTTTCTGACTATTATTTTCTATTCTTACATATATATATCTATATGTCTTATTTTACTCTCTTTTGAATATACTGTAAATTTGTAATTTGAATATAAAATAAACTATAGTATGTTTCTCTCTCTCTTTTTTCCCTCCTAAGGCAATGCCCAGTTCTGGCTTATGGCAGCATTAGAAACTAAACATGAGACCTTAGAGCTTAAGGCATTAAAAAAGCATTTTGAATAATCACTATGATACCTCCTCATCTCCCCTTTGTCTCATTTTTAATACCCAAAAAGAATGATCCTAAGTCCATACTCCCAGAGGGATAAAGAAGAGAGAAAGCTATCAAGGGAGGAGATTGGATATGGAGTTCTGGGGGTGGGCGTTGTGTAGAAATGTACCCCTTTTATCCTATGGTCTTGTAATAGTTCCATCTTACAAATAAAAAATTTTTTAAAGATTCTAGTTTGAGAAAAGGATTAGAAGTAGCTTCTGGCTGATGTACCCCATGGGATATGATCAAATGTTCAATGTCAACTTTGTGACCTTAGCTATATTATAATAATAGCACAACTGAGGACTTCCAGGAGAGATGGCCATGAAGTACCAGGGCACAGATCAGTACCCCCCCAAAAAATAAAATGAATAACTACAACCATAGACCTTAACAGCATCCACCAGCTACAACTGAGACATCCACAGCTTCAGGTGGGGGCTCCCATGTGCTCTTGGGGTGAGAAATGGCATCGAAAGCCAAATACAAGAATTTAGTGCTCTGGGCTGCCCAGCATGGCACCATTTTTGCCTCTACATACATCAAGCAGTGGAGGGAGCACACAGCACTAGGAAGAGAGAAGGGAATTTACAACCTTTTAATCTTGGACTCAGGTTTTAGCCTTCTGTATTTCAGGCAAGAATACAAAAAAAAAAAAAAAAAAAAAAAAAAGGAGCATTTGCAAACATAAGAAAGCCCAAACCCAGCCCCCACCCCCTCCACCAAGGGAAATATATAAAGAGAAGCCTAGAGATCACAACAATAGCACCACCTGCTGGCCAGCAATAACCAGCACACTAAATGAATACACAGAAAAATACTAAACTTAATAGCTAGCCATAGCCTATAGAAATAAAGAGACTCTAAGAAATTACAGAGGTAGAGGGACTATCAGAGAAAAACTACAGGAAGCTCATTATGAAGACTCTTCAAGAATCTAAGCATATATGAAGAAACATAAGAGTTGAAACACTATTTCATTATGGAATTAAGAAAAGCAAAAGAAGAGCTCAGAACAGTTCTCTAAGAAACTAGAAAGCATGAAAGCAGAACTTCAGTCAGAATTCACTAAGCAGGAATCATGAAAAAACTTTCAAACAGAACTGCGGAGAGTGAAAGACAAACTGAAAGCTTAGGAAGTACATTCACTCATGCAGAAAAATTAATTTCCAATCTAGAAGATAGTTACTCCACTCTTTTAATTGAAAGATGAGGGAGAGGAAAAGTTTAGAAAGAATGAAGCAATGCTCTGTGAAATAGCAAACTCCATCAAAAGGTCAAATGTAAGAGTGATAGGAATAGCTGAGGATGAGGAGAGGGTCAAAGGACCAGAGACCATTTTCAGAGAAATTTTAGCTGAGAATATTCCTCACTTGGGCAGACCTCAGAACATACTTATTCAAGAAATAGAACACACGCACAGGGACATGAATGTAAAATGACCAACATCAAGACACATTAATGTAAAACTGTCAAAACTCAATTAACAAGGAAAAATATTGGCAGGCTTCTAGAAAAAACTAAAAGTGGTTAATAACCATATATGATAAGATTTAAACCTAATAAGCCTGGAATCCTAGTAGAAGTGCCTAAAGAAGGCATAAGTTCTCTAATGGATCAGACTTAGGTCAAATTAACTTGGCAGTATAGTAGGCCCAAAGAAAACAGATCCCAAAAACCTAATTCTGGTTGGGAACAACAAATGACACTCAATGCTTAAACAACTGGGAGAAAGTCTAAGGCCATAAGATAGAGGACTACAAAATCTGGATAAGGGCAAGAGGCTGGCTCACTTAATAATGACCTTTTTAGGGGGGCAGATCCAAGATGGCTACTCAGATCCAGAGGCTGGCATGAGCTCCAACAAACAGCAGCCTGTGAGCAGGGATTCTCTGGATAGGGTAGGGCCGTCAGCAGGAGGGTGAATAAAGGGTCCTAAGGGTGGTACCACTCTAGGGTTAGAAAACAGAGGCCAGGAGAAAAAAGAAAAGAAATCTTTTGATTATTTCTGAAGCTCACCCCTCCTCACTTTCCCAGAATCAGCCCCCAGGAGCAGGACATCTGCTCCTAGCAGGCTCCCCGCTGAGCTATTTTTTTTTACCAAGAATACTGGCTCACCAGGGGTGTCATTCCAAGACTTTTCTTTCCTCCTCTCTCGCTCTCTTTTTTTTTTTTTTTTAAAGTGGCTGGAGCTCTATTTGAGTGACAAAATATCTGACTAATCAGAGCTTCACCCCTGCCTGGGAAAGACTACCTGGAGGTTTTTTTTTTTTTCTTTTTTTTTTTGGATACTTCTTATAGTTGGTTGTCTTTGCTCAGGATGCCTGCAGCCAATCCATCTGGAGCAGTCCAAGCTGCAGACTGACTGTTAGGGTTTTTTTGTTTGTTTGTTTACTTTATTCTATTTATTGTTATTATTATTATTTATTATTATATACATGTGTCAATTTTGCCCCCTCCTTCTTCAGGTTGACCAAAATTAACTGTAATTGTTTTTTCCATTGCTAGGTGAGTAGGTGTCTTATCCAGTGTGAGTGGAACTTTTTTCTACCTCTTCCCTCTATCTCCTAGCTAATTAAAAAAAAAAAAACTCTTTCCTTTCACTGCTCTTTTTTTTCTTCTTCTTATCTTCTTTGCTTCCTTCCTCCTTCTTTTGCTTTCTAAATTCATTGATACTCATTTGTGAATTATTTTGGGGAAGAAATTTGACTCAGAGTGGACTCTGTGTGTGTGTCTCTCTCTCTTCTCTACTTCCCTTTCTCCTCTTGCTACCCCTAGAATTTATAGTGGACAGTAGATTTACATAAATGTTTGTTCTTGCTTTCCCTTTTTTACTTTCTCTTTCTTTTTACTTTGGATTTGGTCGCTATTTATTCTTGGACTGGAGGTGTTGTCTGGCTGACTGGTATTGGTTGAACTGCACCAATCCTTGCTTAAGTTACTATTGTTGTAATTTCTTAGGTTGGGTGACTACATTTGTCATAAAGGTATTTGATATAGCATGGCTTGTGCTCAAAACATAACAACTGAAGAACAATAGAACAGAAAAATAAAAACCACATCAATTAAAAAAAATGGTTAAATCAAGAGCAAATAAAACTGCTACCACAATGAATCAAGACGGGAGCCCAGAAGAAACTCCAAATCAGTCAGAAGTAACCACAGATAAGAAAAGTATGAAAGCAATAATAAACCTAATAATCACAGAAATTAAGACAACTATAGAGGAAAGGGCTATCAGAATTAGGGAAACAACAGATGAGACCCTCAAGGAAAAGACAAGATACCTGGAGGTAATTAATTAGTGAAATGAAAGCTGAAATAGCTGAACTAAAAGGTCAATTAGCAAAACAAGCTAATACTATAACATAACTAAAGAAAGAAGCTGAGGGAAGGGAAAGCAGGCTAACAGAATCAGCCAGACAGAGGATGACCTAGAGAAAACAAAGAGGTAAAAGAGCTCAAAAAAATATTGAGAGACACTGAAAACAACAACAGAGACCTATGGATAATCTCAAAAGAAATAACATTCGTATACTTGGCCTGCCAGAGGAAGAAAGAGAGGGAGGGGAAGTGAAAATTCTAGAGGAAATAATAAAAGAAAACTTCCCAGACCTAATCAACAGAAAGGATATTAATATGCAAGAGGGCGAGAGAGTCCCAAACAGACCTGAAGACACCAAGACACATCATAGTTACAATGAAAAGAAGTAAGGATAGGGAGTGAGGCGATAGTGCAGCAGGTTAAGCACATGTGGGACAAAGCATAAAGACCAGGGTAAGGATCCAGGTTCAAGCACCGGCTCCCCACCTGCAGAGGAGTCATTTCACAGGCTGTGAAACACTTCTGCAAGTGTCTATCTTTCTCATATCATCTCTGTCTTCCCCTCCTCTCTCCAATTCTCTTTGTCTTATCCAACTACGAAGACAATAACTACAACAAGAAAACAACAAGGGCAAGGAAAGGGAATAAATATTAAAAAAAGAAAAAGAAGAAGAATAAAGAAAGCATCCCAAAGGCTGCAAGAGAAAAACAAAAAGTCACATACAGGGGAAAACCCATAAGATTATCAGCAGACTTCTCCACTAAACTCTAAATGCCAGAAGAGAATGGCAAGTTATCTATCGAGCCCTGAATGAAAAAGGGTTTCAATCAAGGATAATATATCCTGCTAGACTTTCATTCAAACTAGATGGAGGAATCAAAACCTTCTCAGACAGACAACTGTTAAAGGAGGCAACCATCACCAAGCCTGCCCTGAAAGAGGTATTAAAAGAGCTCTTATAAACAAGAACATCACCATTATACTTGCCATATAGCAGAACAAATAAAAAATTGTTAAATAATGGCATTACAATACATTAAATCCATAATATCAATAAATGTCAATGGCTTAAATTCACCCATTAATGGGGTGCACTTTCCTGCATGCTTCTCTCAATTCATTTCAAATAATATTGCATCTGCCGATCACAACCTAATCAACGCAACAAGTGCCACCTCAGCATGCTTCACTTCAGACTGTGTCCAGAGATTTCAGGTGTGGAATGACAACCCTTCAGCTTCATTACTCAGGTGAGACATTTCCTTTCATAGTATTCTCTAATTCCATACCATGTGGTTCACTTACTAACAAAGTCCCAAAACCTAGATATAGACCAGACCAGGACCCCTGAGATAGAGCATATGTTCACAGGTATCCATAAACTAGGGCAAAATATATACCTGAAAGCAAAAGTACACAATAGTCTGCAGTGAGTACCCCCCAACATTTCATCTGCACTATTCCAGCCTTTACGTCCATAATTGTTCAACAATTTGGCTTTGTATGTTAACTCTCTTTTCAGCCACCAGGTTCCAGATGTTACCATTATGCTGAACAGACTTCCTTGGACAGAAGACCCAAACAATGTGTCATGGAGCTCAGCTTCCCCAGAGATCCACCCTACTAGGGAAAGAGAGAGGCAGACTGGGAGTATGGACTGACCAGTCAACACCCATGTTCAGCGGGGAAGCAATTACAGAAGCCAGACCTTCCACCTTCTGCAACCCACAATGACCTTGGTTCCATACTCCCAGAGGGATAAAGAATGGGAAAGCTATCAGTGGAGGGGATGGGATATAGAGATCTGGTGATGGAAATTGTGTGGAATTGTACCCCTCCTATCCTATGGTTTTGTTAATGTCTCCTTTTTTAAATAATTTATTTTAAAAAAAATTCACCCATTAAAAGGCACAGAGTGGGAAGATGGATCAGAAAACACAACTCAACCATATGCTGCTTGCAAGAATCCCATCTGACACAAAAAGACAACACAGGCTTAAAGTGAAAGGATGGAAAACTATCTATCATACAGGATAATGGACCACAAAAAATGCAGGAACAGCCATTCTCATCTCTGACACAATAGACTTTAAATTAAATAAAGTAATAAAAGATAGGCAATGCCATTACATAATGATTAGGGGATCAATCAACCAAGAAGATTTAACAATTATTAACATCTATGCACCCAATGAGAGACCATCTAAATATATCAAGCACCTACTGAACCACAAAAATACATCAGTAGTAATACAATAATAGTGGGAGACTATAAAATCTTAAGCAAACAGTTAATACCTATACTTCTAAAGCTTTTCCACAAGATCGAAGAAACAGGAATACTCCCTTCTACCTTCTATGAAGCCAGCATCACCCTGATACCAAGATAGGGACACAACAAGAAAGGAAAACTACAGATCAATATCTCTGATGACCATAGATGCCAAAATATTAAACAAGATCCTGGTCAACCAGATACAGCAGTGTATCAAAAAGATTGTTCATCATGACAAAGTAGGATTTATCCCAGGAATGCAAGGCTGGGTCAACATATGTAAGTCAATCAATGTCATTCACCACATCAATAGAAGCAAAGCCAAAAACCACATGATTGTCTCAATAGATGCAGAGAAAGCCTTTGACAAAATCCAACACCCATTCATGCTCAAAACACTACCAAAATGGGAATAGATGGGAAATTCCTTATGATAGTGGAGTCCATATATAGCAGACCTACAGCCAACATCATACTCAATGGTAAGAAGCCGAAAACATTCCGCCTCAGATCATGGACTAGACAGGGATGTTAACTATCGCTGTTACTCTTCAAAATAGTATTGGAAGTTCTTGCCATAGCAATCAGGCAAGAGAAAGAAATCAAAGGAATACAGATTGGAAGGGAAGAAGTCAAGCTCTCACTATTTGCAGATGATATGATAGTATACATAGAAAACCTTAAAGAATCCAGCAGAAAACGACTGGAAGTTATTAGGCAATATAGCAAGGTGTCAGGCTAGAAAATCAATGTACAAAAATCAGTGGCATCTCTTTATGCAAATACCAAAACTGAATAAGAAGACATCCAGAAATCATTTCCATTCATTGTTGCAGCAAAATCAATAAAATACCTAGGAATAAAGCTGACCAAAGAAGTGAAAGACCTATTTACTGAAAACTATGAGTCACTATTCATGGAAATAGAAACTGATACCAAGAAATAGAAAGACATCCCATGCTCATGGATTGGAAGAATAAATATCATCAAAATGAATATTCTCCCCAGAGCCACATACAAATTTAGTGCCATACCCATCAAATTCCACCAAGCGTCTTTAAGAGAATAAAACAAAAACTACAATCATTAATCTAGAACCAGAAAACACCCAGAATTGCCAAAACAATCTTGAGGAAAAGAAACAGATATGGAGACATCACCCTGCCAGATCCCAAACTATATTATAAGGCCACCATCATCAAAACAGCCTGGTACTGGAACAAAAATAGACACACAGATCAGTGGAACATAATTGAAAACCCAGAACTAAACCTCCACACTTATGGACATCTAATCTTCGATAAAGGGGCCCAAAATATTATGGAAGAAGGAGGCTCTCTTCAATAAATGGTGCTGGCAAAACTGGGTTGAAACATGCAGAAGAATGAAACTGAACCACCTTATCTCACCAGAAACAAAAATCAACTCCAAATGGACCAAGAAGCTGGATATTAGACTCTAGACTATCAAATACTTAGAGGAAAGCATTGGTGGAATTTTTTCCCACCTAAACCTCAAAGACATCTTTGATGATACAAACCCAATTGCAAGGAAGACTAAAGCAGAAACAAATCAATGGGACTACAGCCTCTTTGGAAACAGTCTGGAGAACTCTCACAAGACTAGGCATGGACCTTCCATATGACCTGGTAATCCCTCTCCTAGGGATATACCCCAAGGACTCCATAATACCCACCAAAAAGAAATGTGTACACCAATGTTCATAGCAGCACAATTCATAATAGCGAAAACCTGGAAGCAACCCAGGTGCCCCAAAACAGATGAGTAGTTGAGAAGGTTGTGGTATATATACACAGTGGATTACTATGCAGCTATTAATAACAATGACCCCACCTTCTTTGACCCATTTTGGATGGAGCTAGAAGGAATTATGTTTAGTGAGCTAAGTCAGAAAGAAAAAGCTAAGTATGGGATGATCCCACTCATAAACAGAAGTTGAGAAAGAAGAACAGAAAGGGAAACTCACAGCAGGATTTGACTGAATAAGTAAAAACCCTGGGTTGAGGATGAGGGTGGATGTTCAGCTTCACGAGGCGGGGTGGGGGGGGGGGGCGGGAAGGGGAGGCGGTGGGAAGGGACCTAGTCTTTTGGTGGTGGGAATGATGTTTATGTATACTCCTATCAATTTGTAGTCAGATAAATCACTATTTAATTAATATGAAAAGGGAAAATTGATTGAATGTCTCAAACTTTTTAAATCAAAGACTGAGTCTTTTTAATACATAGGTTCAGTCTTTGATATGTTGATTCTCTCAAAAGCTTAGACCAGGGAGAGCAGAAGCAACCTGTGGCACAGCTATATACAAATAATGTCAAAGGACATAAATTATGGTGATGTTGTATATGATACAGCAAATATTAACAAAGGTATATTTCAGAATTAACCCAATTGCCAAATAATGTGATTATAGCAATAACTATCTATTGTCTTCTTAAACCCTAAGGCAGCAGGATCCTCCTCCTTCCTATATAGAGTCTATATTTCTCCCAGTCCTGGAACCTCTAGGGTGGGGCTCACTTTCCTGCATGCTTCTCTCAATTCATACCAAATGATATTGCATCCGCTGATCCCTACCTAATCAATGCAATGAGTACCACCTCAGCATGCTTCACTTCAGACTGTGTCCAGAGATTTCAGGTGTGGACTGACAACCCTTCAGCTTCATTACTCAGGTGAGACCTTTCCTTTCAATAGTATACTCTAATTCCATTCCAGAAGGTTCACTTCCTAGCAAAGTCCCAAAACCTAGACAAAGACGAGGTCCCATAAGATAGAGCATATGTTCACATGTATCCACAAATTAGGGCAAATATATACCTGAAAGCAAAAATTCACAAGAGTCTGTAGTGAGTCAGCTTAAAGTTCATAATGAAATAGTGTCTACTTAGACTTAGATACCCTCACCACCTGCTTCCTATTACATTTCTCTCACTCACCCCAAAACTAACCTCATCAAAACAAGGACTGCAAAAGCTGAATAAGGGCAAGAGACTGGCATACTTTAACAATGACTCTTTAGTCACTATCAGGCCACCCCATCAGCTGGGGCCCTAGTCAGGGAGTCCTGAGATTCCCAAACAGACTTAATGGGCCTAGACCTAGAATAAATCCCTCTCTCCATTGTTACTGGTCATAACAGACCCCTTTGTGGGCCCCCCCCCATAGGTCCTTGCCGTCAACCTGGATCAACAATAGTAGAGAATGTTCCATCCTCCGAAGTGAGGGTGGACAATATACTCTATGCTACAGCTGAGGAAGGTGGGTCCTGCTATAGGGCCAGCTTGGAATGTTCCCACTTATGACCACAGAAAGTGAGCTCAGATCTACAGGGATGCAGAGGTCAGATAGGCTCCTAAGCTGAATATGGGCCCCAGATCACATCAAATCAATGGAGTGTACAATAAACAATATTTATACACCATTCCCATATTTGGGAGCTACTTTCTTCCCTGATCCAGCTTTCTGGTCCTTCTGCCAGCCATGACATCACCTCCCCAGAGAATAATTGAATAATTAGGATCCACCTTTATATGAGATTTCAGGCTCAGGCAATAAATAAATAATAAACACTAGTATAGCCACAGACCCTTTGAAATATAACTAAAATATGCCTACTAGTTATCTACAAAACAGAGACCCCCACAACTCTTCACCTGCACTATTCCAGCCTTTAGGTCCATGATTGGTCAACAATTTGTTTGGGTTTGTATCTTAATTCTCTTTTCCACCACCAGGTTACAGATGTTAGCAGCATGCCGACCAGACTTCCCTTTACAGACAACCCCACCAATGTGTCCTGGAGCTCCACTTCCCCAGAGCCCTTCCCCACTTGGGAAAGAGAGAGACAGGCTGGGAGTATGGATTGACCTGTCAATTCCCATGTTCTACGGAAGAAGGGCAAACGCTAGAAGAAGAAGCAGGGAAGCAATTACAGAAGCCAGACCTTCAACCTTCTGCATCCCAGAAGGACCTTAGGTCCATACTCCCAGAGGGTAAAGAATAGGAAATCTATCAGGGGAGGGGATGGGATACAGAGTTCTGGTGGTGGGAACTGTGTGAATTGTACAGCTCTTATCCTATGGTTTAGTCAGTGTTTCCTTTTTATAAATAATTTTTTTTAAAGAATGACCTTTTTGGTCAATATCATACCACCCCATCATCTGGGGCCCTAGACGAGGAATCCTTGGATTCCCACACAAATATGATGTGCCTCGACCTCTGATGGATCCCTTTCTCCACCATCAATGGCTACTTCCATCAGGAATGTCATCATAAGCCCTCTTATGGGCCTTCCCAGGACTCTGCCCTCACCATAAAGCAATAATGGTAGGGACTGCCCCAGTCTCCCAAGAGATGCTGGGTCTTCCTGCCCTGTCACTTGAGGAAGACTGGTCCTGAAATGAGTGCAGCCTAAAATTTTCCTAGCTGTGACCATGAACTGCGAACTCAGACCAGTAGGGACTCAGAGGTTACACAGACTCTTGTGTTAAATATATATAGGCTCCTGGGTCAGGTTAATTTTATGCTTTTTTTTTTCAAGAATGGGAGCTACTCTCTGCCCTAATTCAACTTTATAGCCCTTTTCTCTACTCTGATACCATCTTCTCAGTATTTTTGTCCAACTCCATGTTAGCTATCAAATTCAAGCAAAAACTACAGTAGCCATGGATCCCTAGACACATAGTTACAATGGACTTCCTAGCTCCTTTCCACCCTAAGATCCCTGTTCTCATCTGCTATACTCCTACTTTTTGTTTCCTGTTCATTAATCATTTCCTCCCACTTTATATCTTGCTGCCTTTTCATACACCAATTTGCAGATACTATCATGATTCCAGCCTGACTTCCCTGGACAGACAACCTCATCAATGTCTTGGAACCTCACTGCTCCAGGAACCTACCCCAGTAGAGAAAGAGAGAAACAGGCTGAGAGTATGGATCAGCCTGCCAATGCCGTGTTTAGCAGAGGGGCAATTACAAATGCCAGAAATCCCACCTTCTGCATTCCAGAAACAGTTTTGAGCCAAACTCACAGTGGGAAGAAACGACAGGGGGAAGATGACCAGAGGGCTCTGAACTCCACCTCCATCAGGGACCAGAGAGAGGAAAGAAAAGAGAGGGACATTTGGATGTAGTAATAGGTGTATATGTGACTTGGAAATTAATAAAATATGGAGCCTTAAAGGAGAGGGGCAAATATAGACAGATAGTTGTAAAAAAATAATAGTTAATCCCTATGTGCGTCCTTGGGAGAACTGCTTACAATGGAGGAACTGGGGGTCCAGAACTCTGGCAGTAGGAATAGTATGGAGTTGCACCTGTGTTATCTTATGATTTTGTAAGTTACTAATAAAAAATGAAAAACTTGGAGAAATTAATCAAAATATTATAATCATATCTCTACATTAATCATTTTTGAAAAATATTTATGTAGACAACAGTACGAGTCACATATCTTTAGTGTATGCCCAAATTAAAAAAATAATAAGTAAAAAACACAATTGCTATAGCCATCCACTGGCATTACTTGGTTCTTTAGGTAGTACTGATGATGATGAGAAGCATTTGCCCTTTGTTGAACATGTACCTTATCATCAAGTACTTTATATCATGTCTATTTGTCTCTTGATAACCTACAATATGTTACAGTCTCTATTTTACAAGTAGAGATACTGAAACTCAGAATTTTAATTTCTTTTTTTAATAATTTTTATTAGTGATCTAATAATGATTGGCAAGATTGTGGTATAAGAAGGGTATGATTCCCAGGACCAGAGTTCCATATCCCATCCCCTCCTTTGGAAGCTTTCCTATTCAGTATCCCTCTGGGAGCATGGACCCAGGATCATTATGGGGTGCAGAACATAGGAGGTCTGGCTTCTGTAATTGCTTCTCTGAAGGACATGGGCATTGGCAGGTAGATCCATACACTGAGCCTGTTTCTATCTTTCTCTAGTGAGGCAGGGCTCTGGGGAGCTGGGGTTCCTTTATCCCTTTTGTCTCTCACATAGTTCTCTGCTAGTCCAGATGCTCAGAGTGGTATTTGAGATTCTGTTTAGAATCCAGGTGAGAATGAACCAGAGACTGCTTCCAGTGGCACATCTGTGACCCCTCCTCACCGAGAGATTTGTCTCCTAAGGTTTTCAACAGTGACCTCTCCCCCTGTTTAGCCAAAACCATGAGCTAATTTTAAAGTATGGGGATAAGTGACCACAATCCCTTTTTCTGGGCATCTGATCAATATACACTTACTGGGCATAATCCCCCGTATGATTAAAATTGATTAGAGCAACCTAAATCTACTATTTAAGATCTGTTTGATCTCAGGAAGCAGAAGAAACTCTGGTAGTGCTCCCAAGAGAGAAACACGTATTATGCATTAAAAGCATCTCATAGGAAGAGTAAAAATACAGCTGAGGACCCAGAACAGTACAAAGTACTCATTAATTGATCCCTTTACTCTTACTTTATACTTACATTTCAAGACTACTACAGTTTTTCCTGCTGCTACAATGAGAAAATAGGACCACCCCAACATCTGTGTTTGCTATGCATAGCGCCAACTTCATGGGAATTTCTTCTTAATTCTTTTATAAGTCTAAATGCCAAGGAACCATTATCTCATATGGGTCAGGTCTTCACCACTAATAAAACTGATGAAATTTCACATAAATGTTAAAAAGAATCAATAGAAACTCTAGGTAAGAATGTGAAAATGTTTATCAAATTGATAAAGGAATTAGACTAAGCTGTGCACCCAGCTGGATTACAACTTTTAAATTCTGTGTGTATGGTTAGATGAGAGGCCACAGTGAATTTCTATTATAAATAGCAATTATTGATTTTTTTGTAGATTTCAGAGTGAAGGACCATATTTGCAGGCTTTGCCACAATTGTAGGCATGCAAAGTGAGGTTCAGAGAAGTTGTGGACGTCACTAATGAGTATGTGGCAGAGTCAGACTCAAGGTTTCATGCTCTTTTAACTGGACTACACTACATCTTATATTGCAAAGTTAACTCGAATTTTTAAAAATAGACTGTGTGTGCAGCAGGGATGTTCAAGATTGGTGATCAACAGAGAGGGGATCCTGAGCTCATGTATCAGAAGGGAAATAGGGAATGAAGGTTTCCCCATGGTCAGCACATCCAAGAGGAAGTATTGGGTTGTCAGAAAATTCAAGACAAACTTTTGCATAGAAAAACTTTATCAGGAGGGCTACATGGTAGCCAGGTTAAGAGCACATAGTATGAAGTACAAGGACCCACCTAAGTATCCCAGTTCAAGCCCCCAGCTCTCCAACTGCAGCGGGTATGCTTCACAAGTGGTGAAGCAGATCTGCAGATGTCTGTCTTTCTCTCTCCCTCTCATCTTCCCCTCCCCTCCACTCTCAATTTCTCTCTGTCATATCATATCCAATAAAATGGAAAAAATGGCCACCAGGTGCAGTGGACTCACAGTGCTGGCACCTAGCCCCAGGGATAACTTAACTACATTATGACTTTCCTGACAACCCAATACAGGGATTCATTCTTTGTGTTCAAGGAATGGCTGACTTCAGGGCTAATCTTCTTTTGTCATATATAATATACAGAAATCTTTTACTAATATTAACTATTCCAAACTTATATAAGGATGCCTGAGTTTCCACTAATAGAGGTGATTCTGCATTAGGGTATACTCTGACCATATGATTTTCAGGGTTTGAGAGAAATTAACTTGTCTAAGCTCTTGATTAGAGATTTCCCTTCCCCCAAGTCTGGAAGTTCTATTGTGGCCTTACACAAGATCTTCATTATTTTAGTTAGAAGATATATGACCAAATATTGTTTAAATAACTGGATATGTATGACCAGTATATCCCCAAAATTCTATGACTTCCTACTCAAGTTCATTGCAATATTTTCTGAGATCAGAAGAGTGATAGTATTTTGCTCCACATCAAACCCGTATTTTGGATAATTATACCTTTTAAAGACAAAGAAGAGACAGGAAAATCCCTTTCTTAGTCTGTGACAAATTTCCTTGTAAAGAGGACAAGTAATTTAGTTTAGAGACTAGAATGTATCAGTGAAAGGGACTGGGAGAGACAGACACCTGCTGGAGCTTCGCCAGGTTCTATCCTGTCCCCTGCTGGTATGGTCATGTGAGTCAAAGAGGAAAATTGGTGTACTCATAATGCTAATGATGTGTAAATGCATTTCCAGCTATTTCATTAAACTGGCCTTTTCAGGTTCATTATCATTAATATTTATGCATGGGATATATTCCTCCAGAGATTCTGCAAATAGCACTCCTATTGTTCAGGTAAAATTTATAACAAGTTGGATGAAGGGAAGTACTGGTGAGTACAGGCTTGTAGTTCTCATTGGAAATGAAGACTTTCTCCTGGTTTTGTATGAGTATGGATTTTTACTCTTTAGTTTTAGGCATCTTTTAAATATGGATACATTATTATGCTTTTCTGACTCTAAGTGGGAGTGTGCTGGAAGGCAGAAATAGTAGTACAAATTTCCCGAGATAAAGTCTTTCTTTGTAAAAGACACTCTTTACCACAGTCTATTTTTTCCAGCAAAGGGACACCAGTTCCTTCGAGTGCAGGGTCCCTGTTCAGTGGAATGGAAGGCAAGAGCTTCTTTCCTGGAAGAGCTTATAGAGGTGTCAACCACACCTGCCAGATGTTTCCCATTAACACACTGCAGATGGGGCTTGAAATTTCTGCCAGGAGTAAGGAAGTGACTTTACTGCTCACCTTTACTATACATCTCCTTATGATGCCTGGGTGAGCTGGGGATATCTGGGGGGCATGGCCTATTTAGGTTTTACAATCAAATGTTACCTCTAATACATTAAACTAATCTATATTGCTTAAAACCTGTTTTGAAGAGCATGAAGAAGTTCAAGAGCACAAGTTCTCTAGTAAGATCATAAGCACCAACCCCATAGGCATGGCCTGTCCACAAACCAGTTTCCTGAAAGTCACCTAAAGCCAGGCTCAGGTGAAACAGATGATCTTGATGGTACTCTACAATAATTCTGTGTTTCCTTGCTGTTTATATTCTAATAAGATCTTGTTTAGGTCGGAAACGGAACAGATGCTGAAGTTGTCCATACAGTGGTGTCTGTGGTACCTAGAACTCACTGAAAATGAATGATGTGATATGTGGTCTCCAAGTCATGGCATGAAGTGAAAAGGAAACACTTTCCTGTGAGAGAGAGTGGGGGGGGGAGGGAAGGAGAAAATACAAAGTGATAGGAGGAAGATGAGCAGAGGGCTCTCTTTCCATCAGGAGAGAGAGGAGGAAAAAGGGAGAGACAAAATTTGGAGGTAGTAGTAAGTATATATGTGACTTGGAAATGAAGTGAAGATGGAACTATAGAGAAAAAATGGGCATATATATATATAAATATAGACAAATATTTGTGATAATTATAGTTAACACATATCTACAATCTCGGGAGAACTGCTGTAGCTTAGAGTGGAGAGAATGGGGATCCAGAACTCTGATGGTGGTAACAGTGCGGAGTTGTACACTTGTTATCTTATAATTTTGAAAATTAATATTAAATAACTAATAACAATTAAACAGCAGCAAAAACAACAAATAAGACAAAATAAAGACACCATAATGCGACTCCACCATCTGTGAAGCTTTCCCCTGGTACAACATGTCCATGGCATTCCCATATGGTGCTGCTGGGACCCAATCCAAGGTGATCATGTTTGATAAGACATGCACTCTTTGAGGTGCTCATAATAGCTAAAACCTGGAAGCAACCCAAGTGCCCAACAAAAGATGAGTGGCTGAGAAACCTGTGGTATATTTACACAATGGAATACTATGCAGCTATTAAGAACAATGAACCCACCTTCTCTGACCCATCTTGGATGGAGCTAGAAGGAATTATGTTAAGTGAGCTAAGTCAGAAAGACAAAGATGAGTATGGGATGATCCCACTTATAACAGAAGTTGAGAAAGAATAACAGAAAGGGAAACTCAAAGCAGGATTTGACTGAATTTGGAGTAGGGCACCAAAGTAAAAACCCTGGGTTGAGGGTGAGGGTGGATGTTCAGCTTCAGGGGTGGCGGGGTAGGGGGGAGTGGAGGGGGAATGGGACACAGTCTTTTGGTGGTGGGAATGGTGTTTATGTACATTCCTATCAATTTGTAGTCATATAAATCATTTTAATTAATATGAGAGGGGAAAATTGATTTAATGTCTCAAGCTTTTTAAGTCACAAACTGAGTCTTTTTAATACATAGGCTGAGTCTCTGATATGTTGACTCTTTTTTTTTTTTTGCCTGAGCCTGAAATATGATATGCAGGTGGATCCTAATTATTGTCTGGGGAGGTGATGTCATGGCTGGCAGAAGGACCAGAAAGCTGGATCAGGGAAGAGAGTAGCTCCCAAATATGGGAATGGTGTATAAATATTGTTTATTGTACACTCCATTGATTTGATGTGATCTGGGGCCCATATTCAGCTTAGGAGCCTATGTGACCTCTACATCCCTGTAGATCTGAGCTCACTTTCTGTGGTCATAAGTGGGAACATTCCAAGCTGGCCCTATAGCAGGACCCATCTTCCTCAGCTGTAGCATAGAGTATATTGTCCACCCTCACTTCGGAGGATGGAACATTCTCTACTATTGTTGATCAACGTTGAGGGCAAGGACCTATGGGGGCCCACAAAGGGGTCTATTGTGTTGTTCCTAAAAGAGATGACCAGTAACAATGGAGAGAAGGAATTATTTTAGGTCTAGGCCCATCATGTCTGTTTGGGAATCTCAGGACTCCCTGACTAGGGCCCCAGCTGATGGGGTGGCCTGATAGTGACTAAAGAGTCATCATTAAAGTATGCCAATCTCTTGCCCTAAGTCCTTGCTTTGATGAGATTAGCTTTGGGGTAAGTGAGAGAACTGTAATAAGATGCAGGTGAGGAGGGTTTCTAAGTCTAAGTAGACACTATTTCTAAGTCTAAGTAGACACTATTATGAACTTTAAGCTGACTCACTATAGACTACTGTGTATTTTGCTTTCAGGTATATATTTTCCCTAATTTGTGGATACATGTGAACATATGCTCTATCTTATGGGACCTGGTCTTTATCTAGGTTTTGGGAATTTGCTAGGAAGTGAACCTCCTGGAATGGAATTAAAGAATACTATGAAAGAAAGGAAAGGTCTCACCGGAATAATAAGGGTGAATGGGTTGACATTCTATGCCTGACATCTCTGGACACAGTCTGAAGTGAAGCATGCTGAGGTGGTACTCATTGCATTGATTAGGTAGGGATCAGCAGATGCAATATCATTTGGTACGAATTGAGAGAAGCATGCAGGAAAGTGAGCCCCACCCTAGAGGTTCCAAGACTGGGGGAAATGTAAGCTCTAAAGAGGAGGGAGGAGGATACTGCTGTCTTAGGGTTTAAGAAGACAATAGATAGTTATTGCTATAATCACATTATTGGGAATTGGGTTAACTTTGAAAAATCTGTTAGAATTTTCAGTATCATAAACAACATCATCATAATTTATGTCCTTTGACATTATTTGTATATAGCTGTGCCACTGGTTTCTTCTGTTCCCCCTTGTCTAAGCTTTTAAGAGAGTCTTAATTTTAATCCCCAATACCTAGCAGAAAACCTGTTACAGGATATTTGCTCAGGGTCTATGGAGCAAATGGGCTCTGTCCTACTCAATTCCTGCATCACAGAATTGTTTGCAAAAAGGGTCCACCATACTATTGGGTGAGTTTTAAAGTGGATATAATTAGCTACATCCCCAAGATACTCAAGACAGGATTCTGACCAGAATCCTGGTCAAGCTTCAACATTTACTTCTCAATTCAGATTGCAGAATGAATTAAAATAGGTTATTGACTCTGATGGATTTCTTCCTATATCTGCTCCTACACAAATTTCTGCTTCCTTGGTAGCCTCAAGGAAATATCTGGGTGCTGCCCACAATTACCCAGTGTCTCTGAATAGGTGCCAGTGTTTAGCTGCACCCTTTGGGCAGTATGGGTGGAAGGCCTGTACAGGCAAGTCCCTGAGCTCTGGGGAATGGGTTGGCGCCAGCTTCATCAGATTGATGTCCCGATGGTACTCTCGGGCAGAGCCCTTATTCAACAGGAGCTCTTATGTGGCTTATAAGCTCAAAACCTTTTGGTTGGGCATCTGATAATACCTCAAGGAATTGGGAGGAGTGGGGCAAAGTGGAGAGAGTAAATATCTAGTGTTTCCAGAAGGGGGAAAAAGTGCACAAAACAGTGCATGATGTCAGGAGGGCAGGAAAAAGGATATTACAAGAACATGTTTACTTGCTCTCACCAAGCCAAGCAATATCCGGGAGATGCACACAGAGATTAATAACCATTTATGAAATCTCAAATTAATAAAAGTTCTGGCTCCATCTGAGAATTGGAGGAAAAGAAGGTATACTTCTCCATCAGGGAACCATTCACCAGGTGGTGCCCATTCTGCAAGCATTTAACCAGTAATTACTTTGTGCCTGGCACTCTCTGTGCCCAAGAGCAGATCTGGGTGATGTCATCTCTGCCCCCAAAGACCTCCTCATGCATAAAGGAGACAGATGTGCAAAGAACATATTTTCAATACAAGAAGAAAACAGAAACTTAAAAAAAAAAAAAGTCCAAGGGAAGCATAAATGCAGTGCAGATACAGGACTCTAAGTGCTGGTGTTTCAGGAAGTTGTAACCCAGCAGACATGCTCTGAGCTGGATATTAGAGGTTAAATGGGAGCTGACAATGTAAAGAAGGAAAAGGTGAACTGGCAGCAGGAACGACAAAGCAAGGCATCTTCTAGACCAGGTGTGTTCAAGCCTTTCTTTAGAAATAAAACCCTTATTCCCACGTCAATACAAGGCAAGCAAAACTACATTCCATGAAGCCAGATGGGCTCCTTTCCCACTCCACCCTCTTCTCCTGCTCTGTATTTCCCACAATAAGAAGCTTCCTGAAGTCCTAGGTCCACACAAGGGAAACTCTGGGAAATGTTGAGGTAATCAATATAAAGTCTGTATTTGCAGGAGTTCAAACCAGAATTGGGATTTCCCTAGAAAGTACAGCATCTTTATGTCACCCTGACGCCTCCAGTTTCAGCCTCATCAGATCTGATGACAATAGTCTTCCTTTAGAAGTACTTAGATTTAGGGGGGCCAGGCAGTGGTGCACCCAGTTAAGCACACATATATCACTATGCACAAGAACCCCGGTTTGAGCCCCTACTCCCCACCTGCAGGTGGATGCTTCATGAAGGGTAAAGCAGGTCTGCAGGTGTCGATCTTTCTCTTTCCCTCTCTATCTACCCCCCCTCAATTTCTCTCTGTCCTGTCAAATACAATAGGGGGAAGAAAAAAAAGCACTGGGAGCAGTGGACTGGTAGTTCTAGTACCAAGTCCCGGCAATAGCTTTGGTAGCAATAGACAAAAATAATAAGAATGGGGAGAGAAGAGGAAAAAAGAAGGACATGCTGAAGTAGTAATAGGTGTAGGTGTGATTTAGAATACAGAACCAAAGGAAAATATGGGCAAATATATGTAAATATATACAGGACCAAAGGAAAAAATGGGCAAATATATGTAGCTATATACAGGTAGTCACAGAAATAATAGTCAACCCACATCTGTGACCTTGAGAGAACTACCGCAGTTTTCAAAAAAACACAGAACTCTGGTGGTGGGAATGGTATGGAATTATGCCCCTGTCATTTCTTAATTTTGTAAATCAATATTAAATCACTAATAAAACATTTTAATAAAAGTTTACAATACCTAGACTTAGACTCACAGATACCTCCTGCAAAATCAGCTAGGTGAGATTTCTATCCTTCTTCACATTTATGAGCAACTGCAAATAAAGGGACTGCTGCTCCATACACTACCCACATCCAAACCACAAATTGCATTTAACAAATACAAGCACAGTGTATATGTACATGCTGGGAAGTGTCCCAAGCCTCTCACAGACACAGCCATTAAAGAGTAAAAACTCTCTAAATATGTGACAAGCTAAGCACATGCTTCCAGATTTTAGTGTAACTGTGAATTGGGGCTCAGTGCCTGCACTGTGAATCCACTGCTCCTGGAGGCCATTTTTTTCCTTTTGTTGCCCTTGTTTGATTGTTATTATTATTGTTGTTGTTGCTGTCATTGCTGTTCAGTAGAGCAGAGAGAAATTGAGAGAGGAGGGGAAGACAGAGAAGGGGAAAGAAAGATAGAAACCAGCAGACCTACTTCACCACTTGTGAAGTGACCCCCTGCAGGCAGGGAGCCAGGGGCTTGAACCGGGATTCTTATGCCGGTCCTTGGGCTTCACGCCATGTGTGTTTAATCTGCTGTTAAGCCTCCCCCCTCACCCCCAAAATGTGTATTTCTGTTGTCTTTCTTCTATACCAAAAGCAGTCCATAGACCGTAACAGTTAGAAATACAGGGTCTCCTGGATCCATGCTCCCAGAGGGATAAAGAATAGGAAAGCTTTCAAGGGAGGGGATGTGATACAGAACTCTGCTGGTGGAAATTGCGTGGAATTATACCGCTTATCCTATGGTCTTGTCAGTATTTTTTATTTTATAAATATTTTTTTAATTATGTAAAAAAAAAAAAAAAAAAGAGAAAAAATACAGGGTCTCTGGGGATGGCAAAATAGCTCACCTGAAAGGGCACTCGTTTTGCTAAGCACTTGATCCAGGGTCAAGCCCCAACCAGGCGCAGCATAAGGGAGTACAACATCACTGAGGGAAGCTTTGGTGCTGTGGGATCTCTCCTTCTCTGTCTCACTCTCATCCTTTCTGAAATAGTCAAACCAGAAAGGATAAGTTCCAGCAATGATTTAAAAATATATATATTTTTTAAAAAGAATGCAGAATTTCAGATCCCAATCCATACTTTCTGAGTCAGAATCTGCTTCCAGAAAGATGCCAGAGAATTCTTGTTTCTCTCAGAACTTAAGAAATGCTACTCTAGGAACTGGCAAAATAGCTCACTTGGATACTGGGCTGTTTTTTCATGACTGGTCACATACCAGACAGAGGAGGGGAAGACAGAGGGGGAGAGAAAGAGAGACACCTGCAGAACTGCTTCACTGCCTGTGAAGCGACTCCCCTGCAAGTGGGGAGCTAGGGGCTCCAACCAGGATCCTTAAGCTGGTCTTTGTACTTTGTGCCACCTGCACTTAACCCACTACACAACACCGGACTCCCAGCTTGCGTATTTTCAAAAATAATAGATCCTAGATAGAGACGAGGGCCTATTGTACTGTATACATGTGTTTGAGGTAATTCTATCCTGGAAAGTAAAAGTGCTTAATGATCTTTTGTAATTAGACTTAAGACCTAATAATCTTGACAGTCTAGTAAAATGATCTAAATTGTTCAATTAAGTATTTATTACTTAACCCTAGATATCATCTCCTACCCCTACTTCACTTCCCTCAGATATTCTAGCTATTCAACTTTTTAAGGTTTATTTTTATTAGTGATTTAATATTAAATTACAATAGTGTAAGGGGTATAACTATAATAGGGGTATGATTGAATACAGTTCCCAACTGCAGTGTTCTGTCCCCCATCCCCTCCATTGGAAACTTCTCTATTGTTTACTCCTCTGAGAATATGGGCCAAAATTCTTTTTGGGGTGTTGAAGGTGGAAGTTCTGACTTATGTAATTGTATCTCTGCTGGGCATGGACACTGGCAGGTCAAACTATTCCCCAAGCCTGTTTCTACCTTTCCATAAAGGAGTAGAGCTCTGGAGAGGTGAGGTTTCAGGAAGCATTGGTGAGTTCATCTGCCCAGGGAAGTCAGGATGGAATCATAGTATCATCTGGAACTTAGTATCTGAAATGCAGTAAGATAGAAAACAGGAAAAAATGTTCAATAAACAGGAACCATAAAGTAGGAATAGAGCAAATGAAGGTAGGGTGGATGGAAGGCATGAAGTCTATTTTAGAAATGTTCCTAGGAGCTTATATCTTAGTAATCTTTACTTGAGCTTGATAGCTAACATGGGGGTGGACTAGAAATACTGTCTGGGAAGATGGTATCAGAGTTTACCATCAGGAGTTGAGGGTAGTAAACACCCCCATGAAGGCAGCTTCCTCCTCCCAGCCTGCTCTCCCTTCTTCCTTGTTGATCTCCCCTGAGTGTTCTTACAGAACACATACAGAGGAATCCTGGTACATGGCCCACTCCAGGGACCCTAACCTAAGACACTGTAGGGGATATTGTTCAGCACACACTCCTCCTGTGTCTAACCCACCTAGGACCCTGAAAGTATGATACCTGCTAAATCTCTTCCCCATACAGCAAACCGCATACCTCAAATCATAAAATCCACAGGGATAGAAAAAATTATAAGTGCCTTGGACTCCCAGATACCTGAATTAACCTGAACCACTCCAATCTCTTCCTAAAGAGTATGAAGTATGATAGTGACTTCTAAATGAAACAGTTGGGGACAGCAGTGGCACCCTGACAGCTGTCCAGCTTTATTGCACTACAATCAGCACAGCCATCTCGAGTGGAGATGAGACTGTGGAAAGCGGATATTAAAACCACTGGCTGTGTGGCAATTCCTCAGATCAAGGGCAAGATTCCCCACCAGCTGATCCGCACTGCATCTGTACCCCCTTGACTGTATCCTGACTGGTGTTGGTGGGGAGAAAGGGTGGGGAAGGTTATCTGTCCCTGAAAGCAAGCAATTCTGAGTGTTAGTACCTGCTCTTGCTGTGAAAGGATCTTCCTGCATCATAAACTAAGAAGTACAAGAGAGATAAGAGACAATGAAACATAGTTACGTATAAAATTAGTCTGTCTTTTGTAAAGAAAAATTCATTGTGAATTATCTATGGCATTGATGTATATTCTAGGTCCTAGACAGATCCCCCTCAACAGAAAGGGATACAGATGGCCATTTTCTATCAAGAAGTAATTGTTTAATATTAATAGTCATTTATATGTCAGGTAATTCTTTACATGTTTAACAGTCTTTGTAGGAGATATGCTCATCCTTGATTTCAGGTGAGGAAATAAAGATTTCAGAAAGGTAAATGGCTTCTTTCAGCTAGTACAGCTGTCAGAAATGGAGCTGGGAACAGCCAATCTGCCTCTAAGGTTAGCCTTAAGTTCTTAAACTGAGCTATTACCAGGGTTTGGGGGCACAAAGGACCCTGGGTTTCTAAGTGCCACTGTAACCAATTATCACTAAGTGGGCAGCTTGGGTTAAAAAAATCTCTCACAATTCTAGAGGTTAAAAGCCTTCCTTACCTTTTCCTAGCTTCTTTTAAAAAATGTTTTATGTATTTTATTGGATAGAGACAGAGAAATTGAGAGGGAAGGAGGAGGTAGAAAGGGAAAGAGAGTGAAAGAGAGACACCTATAGCTCTTCTTCACTGCTGAAACTTAGCCTCTGCAGGTTGGGACTAGGAGGTTGAACCCCAGGTCCTTGCCCACTGTATTGCATGTACTTTACCTGGTGCACCACCACCCAGCCCCTGCCTCTTCCTAGTTCTGATGGTGATTAAGAATCTTTGGTGTCTTTGACTTAAAACTATGTCACTCCATTCTCTACCTCAGTCATCTGTGTGTGGCCATCTTCTCCATCATCATCTTACAGGGACACTAGTCATGCTAGATAAAGGATCCTCTATTCCTGTACAACTTCATTTTAACTAACTATGTTTGCAGTGACCCTATTTCCATATAAGGTCACGCAATGAGGTACCGGGTGGTGGCACACCTGGTTGAGCACAGGTTACAGTGCTCAAGGACCCAGGTTCGACACCCCCCCATCCCCACCTGCAGGAGGGAAGCTTTGTGAGTGGTGGAGCAGGGCTGCAAGTGTCTATCTGTCTTTCTCCCTCTCTATCACTTCCTTCCCTCTCGATTTCTGGCTGTCTCTATCCAATAAATAACGATAATTTAAAAAAAAAATAAAAAGGAGAGCTTTAGCCTCTTCCCCTGCAGAATGACACTGTAGTGGTCACTCACCACCTTTGATCATAAGTCTCCATTTCTATCTTTGCCTGCTACGTGGTGGTCCTTCAGAGGAAAAAGTCAGTTCATTTCTGCTCTAGAGCAGGAATAAAATGTGGCATCCCCTAAGTCTGAGACTTAGGTTAAAAAAAAAATGTACCTTTTCAGATTAAGGCTATATTCCTGTAAGTTATAAAACCAAGACAGGGCTCTCAGTTGTAAGCATTAAAAAATTGGTGATTTTTAAACAGAAAGGGAATCTAGCTTTAAGACAGTCTATGTTACTCAATAGCTGAGAAGACAGACAAATCCAGTTTAACCAATGGCCATGAACAAGGGAGTCTAAGAGTGAGCCAGGAATCCAGCCAGATCCAGTAGCAGCCCAAGGAAGACATTGGCAGCACCACCATGGACCTAATACCACAGCTGCCTGAATTGTTACTTACTGATGAGGCCTTGACACTACCGGCAAAGGGTCTCTACTACCTCTGACATTGAGGGCTAGGGAAGGGTACTAGTCCCAGAAAATCTAACATCACTGGTTGAGCCTTGTCTATACGCCTAAAGTTTGGCATCAACCTGCATCAGAGTCTGGGAAAGCACCTTCTTTGCTCTTTTTAGCCTTGAAAGACAGACAGACAGACAATTCTCTTTCTCCTACAATAAGGAATTTCACAAATAAGAATGGAGTCTCAGATGTTGTTGAACAAATAATGATTAAAAAAAAACTCTTAGAAATTTCAATAATAAGTATGGGGAGGGAGGTGAGAATGTTAGAGTCTTTTCTTTTTTTTTTTTTTTTGCTTCAAGGTTATTGCTGGGGCTCAGTGCCTACACTGGGAATCCACGTATCCTGATGGCCATCTTTATTTACATTATTGTTGCTGCTGGATAGTACAGAGAGAAATTGAGAGAAATGGGGAACACAGAGAGGGAGAGAGAAAGATAGACACCTGCAGACCTGCTTCACTGCTTGTGAAGTGATCCCCCCCCCCCCCCGCGCAGGTGGGGAGCCAGGGGATTGAACCAGGATCCTTGAGCCGGCTTGGCCCTTGTTCTATGTACTATGTGCGCTTAACCCACTGCACTACTGCCCACTCCCCCCTCCAAAAAATTTAATGAAGTATTTAGTTCACAAATTTGAACAATTAGAAGCCTCTCAGGTGGTGAAGCAGATCTGCAGGTGTCCCTCTTTCTCTCCCCTTCTCTATCTTTCCCTCCTCTCTCTATTTCTTTCTGTCCTATCCAACAACAATGGTAGCAATAACAATAACAACGATAAACAACAAGGGCAACAAAAAGGGGAAAATAGCCTCCAGGAGCAGTGGATGCATAGTGCAGGCACAGTCCCAGCAACAACCCTGGAGGAAAAGAAAATACAATAGGAAAATTAGAAGCTCATAGGGGGCACAAAAATAGTTCTCCTGGTGAGTATATACTTAATCATGCTTGAGGAGGTAGGTTCAAGCCCCCTACCACCACCATATAGAAGCATCTGCATAGGGAAGTTCATGAGAACTGGGTCAATGTTGTGGTATCTCTCCTTCTTGATCTGCCTCTAACCTCTAAAAAAAAAGTGGTACATCTAACCTCTAAAAAAAAAAACCTCTAAAAAATCTAACCTCTAACCTCTAAAAAAAAAAAGTGGTACTTTAAAAAAAAAAAAAAAGTGATGGAATCAAGCAGTCACCAAGTTTCAGTGACATCTCTGGTGGAAAATTAAATTAAAGTTTACGGGGGATAAGACCCCTCATATTAGCAGGAGAATGAGAACTCCCAATCATAGAAGTAATGGAAGAGACACTATGAATATGGAGATAAGAGAAGCCCCTCGGTTTTCTTGTAATGGTAGCACAACTGAATAAACACACAGACCTGGGGAAATGCATTTGGCAGAACTGGACACATATGTCAGTAGTCCCAAACATCTCATTTTCTTTTTAGAAAATACTCTACCTCTCTGCTAGTTGGATCTCACAATAAAAATACACAACACTTGTTATTTTGCTTAAAATCTCAGAAAAATAATGCCCAATAGTGATGGTTTACATTGAGCTAGAAACTATTTTTATATGAGTCACAGAGAAATTAGATTCTTGACATGTAGTCTGGTCAACTTCAAGGCCCTGCTACCTTCCTGATGACAGCATCTTTGAGTCTACTGAGTTGAGTATGAGAGAGTGGAGGTGGAGGAAGGTAGACAGGACAGAGAAATGATTGTAGAAGGAGGAAGAAGAGGCCAAATGAAAAACTTTTAAGGGAAGATGTGTTGAATTTTCAATTTTTAATTTTTGGAGGTGTGCCACTCCAAACCTTTTATCAAGTCAGGTCTATAAACAAAGCTCTTAGGTAAGTGGGAGTTTTATTTGGCAGGGAATGGTCGATTGATAAAAGAAGATAAATTTCCCATTTGGACCTATTCTGACAGAAATAAAGCAACACAGATAGGACTCTAACAGAAACAAAAAATCAGGTCTAAATTTGAACTTGAGGCTACAAAACAGCCTCAAACTTCACACCTGACCCTCACTAGATCTAAGTGGAACAGAAAGACCCCTATTGCTATGAGGATTCCATTAGACTCTGAGCCCTTTCAAGACAGGATCCATATGTGATTTGTCTTTCAAAAAAAAAAGAACAGATAGATAGATAGATAGATAGATATAGATATATGATAGAGACAGAAAAAAATTGAGAAATAAGATGAAGATAGAGAGGGAGAAACATCTGCAGCACTGCTTCACCAGTTATGAATGTCCGTCATCCACATAGGGGTCAGGGGCTTGAACCTGGATTCTTGAGCATCAAAACATAAGTGCTCTACTAAGTGCACCACCATGTGGTCCCTTTTGGTTTATCTTTCTTACTGCCTCTGTTCAGCACATGGTAGAGATACAATTAGTGTCCAAGAAGTGATTAAATTCAGGGATATGGCCAAACAGGAAAACAACCTAATATAAGTCAGAAAATATATTTGCTCATAATAAAAGACCTGACTTAAGAGTATGAAAACTGTATGTCACAAGATCACGCTTCTGTAAATTATACCTAAATCTAGGAGAAAAAGTGATAAGAGGCCAGGCTTTTTTCCAAGTCAGGTTTTTTTAAGAAGAGTAACTGACATACCTGGGGGTCAAAACCAAGTCTGTGGTCACAGCTAGGAATATTCTAGGCTGCACTCACTGCAGGACCCATCTTCTTCCAGTGGCAGAATATGTTGACCCAACCTCCATTCAGAGAATGGGGCAATCCCTACCATTCAGCAATGTCCACATTGAGGGCAAGGTCCTGTAGGGGCCCACAAGAGGGTCCACTATGTTGTTCCTGATGGAGATGACCAATGATGATGGAGAGAGGGATCTGTTAGATGTCTAGGCCCATCATTTCTATGTGGGAATCCCAGGACTCCCTGGCAGGATGCAAGCTCAGACCTACAGGGATGCAGAGGCTCCTGTGCTAAATATGGGCCCCAGATCAAATCAATGGTGTGTACAGTCAACAATATTTATATATTTCCCCATATTCCCTGATCCAGCTTTCTAGTCCTATTTCCAACTATGATACCATCTCCCCAGAAATACCTTTGGCCCAAATGCATGTCAGCAGTCAGGTTCAGGTAAAAATTAGTAAAGCCCTGGCCCCCTTGGAATATACCTAAAATAAACCTACTAGCTTTTTCCAAAATGTAGATCCCAAGTCTTATCTGCTATATTTTTACCTTTAGGTTCCTAATTATTAAACTATTTGTTCTGCTTTATATCTAAATGCTTTTTCAGCCACCAAGTTGCAGATGCTACCATGACATCAACCTGACTTCTTCCCTGGGCAGACAACCTCACCAATGTGTCCTAGAACCCCACCTCTCCAGAATCCTGCCTCACTAAGCAAAGACAGAAACAGGCTGGGAGTATGAATCAACCTGCCAATGTTCATGTCCACCAGAGAAGCAATCACAGAAGCAAGACCTTCCACCTTCTCCACCCTATAATGATCCTGGGGTCCATGTTCCCAAAAGGATAACGAATAGGAAAAGCTTCCAGTGGAGGGAATGGGATATGGAACTCTGGGCTGGTGGGAATTGTGTGGAACTGTATCCCTCTTATCCTATGGTCTTGTCAATCATTATTAAATCAAAAAGAAAAAAAAGAAAAAGAAAAAAGAAAGAAAGAAAGAAAGCTAAGTATGTGGGTTCAGAAGTCCCAGGTCTTTTTCTTCTTTCCCTGAGCCAGGCCTGTGATTTCAGGGCCCAGGAAGAAAGTAGAATGAAGGGAAGACTTAAGCAGTCCCTTACTCTGCTTTTCTTGTGCTCTGGACTCTCTGATGTGAAATTTGTGTTTGTGCTCTTTCTTTTGTGGCCAGGGCAGGCCTCACTGGCAATTCACACAGTCTATTGTGCAGTCTTACATCAAGCAAATTAAAGACCTCTCGCTCTGCAGCCCTGCTCTTGTCTCACAGTCAAGAGTAGAAGGATGATAATGTGGCCACCAACAGAGCTGAATTAAGCAGTAAGTTAGATGGGGAAACCCCCGTGCTCTCAGAGAGTAGGGCTGTGGTCTGTGGACCCTGCATTAGGGCTTGCATGGCTTCCTCCTTATCTGGTATACCCTGCCTTGATAACTCAGATCGTACACACAGTTCCTTGTCAGACTTCCCTCCATTTCACAGTATTGCACCGCAAAATTCCATTAGGTGCTCCAGAGGGTAGGGGAATGCCTCTCCTGTAACTCACCTGTAGGACCCTGCATCAGCTGGAGAAAGTCAGGTGAAGGTGAAACTCAAGAACTGTTCAAAGCAGCTTCTTTCAACCTTGTCTTTGCCATGACTAACTGACAGGAGCAGGTTTCATTTTGACAACCTAACACACCCAGTTAGACTTGAACATACAATGGAAACAAATCTGTGCAAAACTTAACTACATTAACTACCTTAACTACATTATGCTCTGGACATAGTTTATTCTAGCCTGTTCTCTCCCCACCCCAGGCCCATACGCTTCTTTTTGGCAAAGGCTAGCTGTGACCCACAAAAAATAATGACAAGAACCAAAGAGGGGAAACTTACAGCTAGAATTTCAGTGTGTGGTGGCATAGGGAGTCAGTGCATGAACTTTGCAAGACAAACGAACTGGGTTTGACTTTGCTGGTGTGCAAACCTAACCAAATAACTTAGCTTTTGGCACTTGGCCACTTTTCTTAGCCACTAACACCACAGTGCCTGTTCCTTGTCATCCTTCTGGACCATGTATGGATTCCTTATTAGTCCACCTAAAATGCACCCTGAAAGCCCTCTTGCAAATTGCGTGTATCCTGCAACCTGTTTGTAAGTGTGGGCATGCCAGCCCTTGCTATGTGCCTTCATGTTTTCCTTTTGATCTCTGGATAAAAGTAAATTTCACCTTTCCTGACAAGCCAAGAAAGCCCCAGTGCTTTGGCTCCTACCTACTTCCCCCTCTCATCCTTTCTCCCTATACTCACTCCAACCTGTTCTCATGGCTCCAATTATATACATATATCCTGGATTCCCTGTAATTGTACTCCCCATACTTTCTCTTGCCACAGGGTCTTTGCACACGTTCCTTCTCATTTCTCAACCTGGTTCACTTTTACCCACCTGTCCACCTCTCACCTCAAATGACCTCCTCAGCAAAGATTTCTGTAATACCCCTAGTCAGGTCAAAGTCTTCAAGTATCCCCACCCCAATAGCACACTTCAAAGCTGCCACTTCATGCTACTTAGAGAGTTCTTGGTTTAACTTATTAGACTCCTGTAACTGAACTTTCCATATCCACTACGCCTTCCAATCAATTCAAAACATTTCAAAAGATTTAGAAAACCTGACCATCAACTGTGCCGAACCCCATACACGCACGCACACTCACCATACTATCACCACTGTCCCTCAATTCCAATTCAGTTACTCTTGGGTATGGCTTGGACATCTGCACTTTTCACCAGGAATGAAGACCACCGGACTAGATTTTCAGATTCACATTAGATAAGGTCAGCTTATGCTCTAGTACTTAGTTCTCTAGGAGGAAGGGAAGGGTAGAGGGAGGCAGGGAGAAGGGAAGGAGAGGTTGAAGGGAGAGGAAAGGAGGAAGGGAGGGAGAAGGAAGGGAGAAAAAGATGAAGGAAATGAATAGATGGAAACAGAGCATTGGAAATCATCCCACCTTTTCCCCTTCAACCCAGGCCAGAGTGTGACAAAGAAGAAATACATCAAATAATTTATGGTAGCCACTGAAATGATATCAATCTACCATCCAGCAGAGAAGGGGCATAGACTCGGAAGCCATCTGAACCTACATCTGGAACATCTGCTACAGAAACTGGATGCAGTTTCCCTAACTTTAGAGTGGACAGGGTAATTCATCCTCAGTAGGTTGTTTGAGATGATGTGTCTGAAACACTTACCCCTCTGCTTGACTCGGAGCAGTGCTACATCTGGGTTAAGTGGCACTGCTAAGGACAGTTTTATTTCTTTTTTCTTTTTTTTATATTTATTTTATTTACTTATTCCCTTTTGTTGCCCTTGTTGTTTTATTGTTGTAGTTACTATTGTTGTTGTCGTTGTTGGATAGGACAGAGAGAAATGGAGAGAGGGAGGGGAAGACAGAGAGGAGGAGAGAAAGATAAACACCTGCAGACCTGCTTCACCGCCTGTGAAGCGACTCCCCTGCAGGTGGGGAGCCGGGGTTCGAACCGGGATCCTTATGCCGGTCCTTGTGCTTTGCACCACCTGCGCTTAGCCCGCTGCGCTACAGCCTGACTCTCTAAGGGCAGTTTTAGGAGCAGGGAGGTCTCAATTAGCTGGGACAGAGTTTATGGCCACTTTGTTTTATGTTACCACATATTTCCCCCTACAAGTGGAGAAGAACTTGAAGGTAGCACCAAGAAGGTAGTAGGAAGGAGGTTCAGAGCACAAGGGAAGAACCTTTATATTGTGGGAGGAGTTTTAAAAAGGTAGCCACAGGGAATCCGGTGGTAGCGCAGCGGGTTAAGTGCACATGGCACAAAGCGCAAGGGCTAGCATAAGAATCCCAGTTCAAGCCCCAGCTCCCCACCTACAGAGGAGTCGCTTCACAAGCGGTGAAGCAGGACTGCAGGTATCTTTCTCTCCCCCTCTCTGTCTTCCCCTCCTCTCTCCATTTTCTGTCCTATCCAACAACAACGGCATCAATAACAACAACAATAAAAATAAATAAATAAATAAAAATTTTAAAAAGGTAACCACAATTGGAAAACAGCTAACCCAATAGGAATGATAGGTAATCTCAGCTAACCAATGGGGAAGTTGGCTCCAGGTGGGACTAGATTCTGGAATTTAAGAGAAAAGGGAATCACATGGAAGTGTTGAGGGACAGAAGGTACACAGAAGGTACTGCCCAGAAAATGGGAGTGGTGACAGGTGTGGCTTGGAAAGGTGAAGGCTGGCTTAGGTGATAAAAGCTAGATCTGTGGGCGTGGCTTACTCTCTGCCCAGATCACCCCATGAACTTGTGATTAAGGGAGCTCTGGGGGGCTCTATCTCTCTCTCTATCTTACACAAACACACACTCTCTCTTTTGGCCTAACATGTGAGTGTTCTCAATTTTCCCCAAGAAAGATTAAAATTCCTGAAAATCATGTTTTCTCCTCAATTCTTTGTTGAGATAATGCCTGACGAACTTTTTAAATGTTGGGGAAACAAGCTGGTCCCTCTTTTCCCCCAATACAAAAGGGGCCTCATATAGTCTATTACATGAGCTGGCCTGCACCTTAATACTGCTTCCACACAATTTCTACCTCACTCTTCTGTAATAAAAACTTTGTACGGAGTCAGGTGGTAGTGCAGCGGGTTAAGCGCATGGGCCAGCTTAAGGATCCCGGTTGGAGCCCCCGGCTCCCCACCTGCAGGGGCATCACTTCACAAGTGTGAAGCAGGTCTTCAGGTGTCTATCTTTCTCTCCCCCTCTCTGTCTTCCCCTCCTCTCTCCATTTCTCTCTGTCCTATCCAACAATGACTACAAAAATAATAAGGGCAACAAAAGAGAATAAATAAATATAAACATATTTAAAAAATTTTTACTTTTTAGACACACCTGATCACAAAATCATTTGTGATTCTTCCAAGCAACATGGTGACTGGACCTCAACTTCTCCTAGGAGAAAACTGGTGCTGTGGTCTCCTCTTGAACCCTGGTAAGTGTCCTCCTGCAAAAGTACCTCTATTGCCAAGATAGATGTGGCAATGAGGCTCCAAAAAAGAGGTGTTTGGGTGTACAGATTGGCTCTGTGTTCAGGGAATACTGTCTGCTGGGTCCTCTAGTTCTCTATTTTCAAAAGATGATCAGCTTCTGCTTCTCCTGACAGTTTTTCTTAGATGGTGTTAAAATTCTGGGGTTAAAATTCTCCCTGGAGTTCTCCCTTTAGCAGCACATACACTAAAATTGAAACAGTACTCGCCCTGAGCAAGGATGATGTGCAAATTTATGAAGCATTTCATATTTCCAGTAAAATTCTTTCTGTAGGCCAATGACTCCCATGTTTATATGATTGCCTCTGGCCTCTTTCCTCAATTCTAGACTCATCCATCCAGTGTCTACTTTATATTTCTTTATATTTCCACTTGGCAGTCCAATAGGCATCTCAAAAGAACAACAGCCAAGAGAATATCTTGATTAAAACCTGACTCTCATCTCAGTGATCCTTCACTTAGACCACAGCCTCTCCATCATCAAGCCTTGTTGGCTCTGCCTCTGAAATAAACTCTCAATTCACCTGCCAAGCCTCTATCACAGTCCCTTCTTATGTCAGCAGAACTATGGCCCCCAAAGCTGCCACATGCTAATCACCAGAATTTGCATATATGACCTGATGTGACAGAATAAATTTTGTAGATATGACTGAATTAAAGAGTTTGGGGTGGGGAGAGGTACCCCACCCCAAACTTTGCTTCTGGTGATTTTCTGGTGGGTTCCATATCATCAGAAAGATTCCTAGAGTTGGGGGAAGGCATGGAGTGGAGAGTCAGAGACACAGCAGGGGACAGAGTGGTAAAGAGAAGAAAAGGAGAAGGGGGAGGAGAGAGAGAGAACTGACTATGCTACACTGATGGCTCTCACACTGCAATCCAATATCTGCAAGTGTCACAAGAAGTTGGGAAAGAAAGACTCTGGAGCCTCCAGTAGGCATCATCCCTGTTTTGCCTTGATCTTAGCCTAGGGGGACCTATTTCAGACTCTAAACAACAGACCCAGGGTAATAAATGAGTATTGTTTCATGTCTCACAAATTTTATGGACATTTTGTTTCACCACCCATAGGAAATGAATTCATCTTCTCACTGCTTGCACACAACAATCACGATTAAATATATATATTATGGGAGGGGGGAAATTTCCAAGGTAGGGGGAGGCAGAAATAGTTAAAAGGGGGTTGGAGAGATAGTACGCTATGCTGGGAGAAGATGTCAGCTGGTAGTGTATATAGTATGCAGAAACCTATCACAGGAAGACAAGATGGACATTTTAAAACTGTTTTAGATTAATTACTTTGGTGTATAAATCCCTGCAGTGTATTCCATCACACCCAAATGTGATTTCAGCTCTTTTACCATGATCCCAAAAGTCCCTTGATTCCTAGCCCTTCCTAATCTCTAACTGCTTCTCCATCTTTGTACCCCCTTCCCATATCCCCAACATTTTCTCTAGGTTCTAGTCATCTGGGGACCTTTCTGTCCACTGAGTAATTCTTTTATAATTATCACCATGAGAAAGAATGTGACACTCATTTTAGCTTCCTTAACACATCCTTCAGGGTCTAGCCAGCTGGAAAGGATTTGAGTATTAGAACCCCCCCTCAAAAGCCACAATGGATACCAAAGGAGTCAATCTGTGATAGGGTTCAGGAATATGGGACTGGCAGACAGGGGGCCTGGGGGCCAGATGTAAGGGTAGGAATGTCCTCAGAGGAACTATTTCTGTTACAAATACTAACTCAGAGTGGCAACAAACACCCATCTCTCAGTGCACAAACACACGCATACACACATACTTCACTTCAGCCCCACCAACACTTTGCCAGGTAGACTGAGCATATGAGGCACCTCTAGAGGGTGGATTGCAGGTGTCTCCCTGGAGGATGTCTGGGATGTCCCTCCCATCATTAATACCCCACACAGCTGAGTACATGCTTTTCATTGGGATGAGTATAAGTAAACAGCAACAGGAGCCTGAAGAAAAAAAATCTCCAGAGGAAACCGGATCCTCAGACAATTATAGCACTTCTGTTCAGATAATTGCTAGCAGAAATGGTAAGCTGGGTGCTAAGCCTCAAAAGGTCCCAATGTGGCCATCCCATGCCAATAAGCATCCCTGGCCTGGTCTGCTGCCCAAAGGAGGGACAGGGAAGTATCCAGGTGTGAACAGTGTCTGCAATGTTTTCAATGAAGCTGTGCATGGTTGGGGTCAGAGAAAGGGTTCACACCCAAGAAGGGGACAGATGGTGTTTTTACCCACTTGTGGACATGCAACAATCTCTAGGGACATTTTTGGTTACTCTAATTGGCACTTAGGTAGAGGCTAAGGATGCTTCCAGGAATCCTACAATGCAAGAAAAGAGCCTTGCAACAGAATTATTGGTTCAGAATGTCAATATGCTGATGCTGAGAAAGTCTGGTCCAGGGCAAGGAGATAGATGTGAGGGTGGGTGTTGCTTACAGTTTCTGAACACCCTCTAAAATATATGCCTCAAGTCACTAAATCTTTTAAAATGTCATAGAGGCTTAGTTACCATCTTTATTTTACAAATAGGGAAACTTAATGTCACTTTTTTTTTTCTTGTAAGTCACTTAACCAAGATCCCCCTTCAAGGCAACACAAAGCCATATTTCAAAGCTCAAGTGGTGCCAGAAGCCTGGGTTTTAATACCTCAAGCTGGACCACCTGTCTCAGTTCTAAAGCCTGCAAGGGATGTAGTCTCATCACCTTCTGGGATCCCTGGGAAGTATGGTATGATGTCCACCTGTGTTCAATTCCCTGTTATGCCTTTATCTGTCATATAATCTTAGGCATGTATGCAAGTCTCTCTGGACCTGAGTTTCCTCATCTGTAAAATAGGCAAGTAATGGACTCCTCAGAGGGTATTTATAATACTGTATGTGAATATTTGAGTGGTTTTTGATGTGTTCTGGACCTCAGTAAGCTGTAGCTGTGACAGCGGTGGCTACAGTTGAGTTTATATTTCAAAGTCACAAAGGCGTTGATTTTCATAAGTAAGCAGAGCTGCACGGAGATAGCAGGGAAACCGAGGAGAAAGGATGGGAAGGACAGGGAGCCAGGGATGCAAGGAGTCCATTCTTAGGCTTGGCTAAGCACTTACCTCTAACTCCCCTCTGCGTGCTTACCTTTGCAGAAAGGGTTGCATTTTGTTTACTGGTGAAGATCCATGATTCTCTGTCCACCAGATAACCATATATTTGATCTTACTGAAAAGCCCAAGAAGTTATCACCAAATAGCCAAACTTAAGAAAACTGAGTTCTATACAGGACATAGGAGGTCTAGAAAGGTAGGCTGAGGTGAGAAGAGAACTCCATTGCCACTTACTAGGTTACCTGACTGTGACCTTCCACCCAGTCTCTCCCTAGAGGAAAAGACAAGAATTGACACTTTTTTTTTTTTGCCTCCATGGTTATCACTGGGGCTTGGTGCCAGCACTATAAATCCACTGCTCCTGGAGAATATTTTTCCCCTTTTGTTGCCCTTGTTGTTTATCGTTGTTGTTGTTTGCTGTTGTTTTTGGATAGGACAGAGAGAAATCAAGAGAGGAGGGGAAGACAGAGAGCGGGAGAGAAAGACACCTGCAGGCAGCCCCCTTGCAAGTGGGGGGCCAGGGGCACGAACCAGGATTCTTAGGTCACTCCTTGGGCTTCACACCATGTGCGCTTAACCTGCTGCGCTACCACCTGGCCCGTGACACTTTTCTTTAAAATGATCTTTATTTATTGGATAGAGAAAGCCAGAAGTTAAGAGGTAGGGGGTGAGATAGAGGGAGAGAGAACGAAAGAGATCTGCAGACCTGCTTTACTGCTCACAAAGCTTTCCCTCTGCAGGTAGGGACCAGAGGCTTAAACCCAGGTCCTTGAACTTGGTAATGTGTACACTTAATCAGATATGTCACTGATCAGCCCTGAGAACTGACATTTCTTCATAGTCTCTTTCATGCAAGTACTTTGGTACAGGTCACCCAATTTCTCCAGAAATTCCTGTAAACTTGTAATACAACCATTTCATAGTCTGGGACACTGGGGTCGAGAGGTTTATTAATTTTCTCATAATGAATAGCTAGGAGATCTGAGCCCTGATGCCACTGCTAACTCCTTTCACCATTTCAACTCTGGTCCTGTGTCTATGCAAGGCAGCAATAAGTTTGCTGAGTTCTCCAACAGCTTCTCTCTGACTCTTCTTTCCATCCCACTGGTATGTGCTACCTCCAGTGAACATACCTTCACAAACCCAAGTAAAACTTCCAAATCTGAAAAGACTACGTATACTCAGAGGGTACAATGAGAACCTTCTAGGACATCACTGTCCAACAGAACTTGGTGTCATGATATAAATGTCATCTGTCATTCAGTATGGTAACCATTAGCCATAGGTGATTTGAAATATAGCTAGTTTGCTATGAAGATGAGCTTTTTTTTTCTTGATTTGAGAGGAAAGAAGAGAAGAACAGGGGGGAAAAATCATAGCACCACCCTTCTACCCACAGTATTCCCATGTGGTGCCAGGGCTCAAATCCAGGGCCTCCTGCATAGAGGAGAGTTCTCCCACAAAAAAATTCAGACATCAGATCTCCTATCCCTCAACTTCTCTGGGAACAGGGAGAGAGGGAGACTGTTAGATGAGTTCACAGTTGAGAGAACTTCCCTAAGTTAATAGAGCAAGCAGTGGTTCTGCTGTGCCCAGTTTAAATGACTTCAAAGCAAATTAAGTAGTTTCCTTGTCCACTCTTCTATAAATCAAAGGCAATGAAAGGGGTCTCCCAACATAGTCTGAGAGAAAAAGAAAATGTTTTGGTGGTGGCACAACAGGTTGAGTGCACATGTCACAATGCACGAAGACCCAGGTTCAAGCCCCCAGTCCCCACCTGCAGGGGAAAAGCTTTGAAAGTGGTGAAGCAGTGCTGCAGGTGTCTCTCTTTCTTTCTCCTTCTCTATTTCCCTCTTCCCTCTTGATTTCTGGCTGTTTATAATAAATAAATGATGGTAATAAAAAGTTTTTTTTTAATGTTTTGGTGAGCAACATGGACAAGTCACCTCCCTTCTCAATTTTTCAGGTGCCTCCCTTGAGAAGCAAGAGTATTTTGGTCACAGAGTTCTTGTATAAACCATATAGAATCACATAACGAGTATATGAGGCAGTCCACGTAAAGCTGCAGGCAGGATCACCTGATGTCAGCTCACACTGTTACCTAGCATAGCTGATCTCATCGGAGTCACTACCCACAATCATGGCACTCAAACAGCACTCAGCAATTGGTACCACCATGATTTCTCCAGGCCTCTGCCTTAGTGACTCATGGAACCTAGCCTCCTAGCCCCTTTATCTAAGGGTGGCTAAGGAAAGTGTTCCTGCTTTGTGTGACTTTTGACTGCCTGGCCATGGAGAAGGGAAAGCAGCCATTGAAACCCCACAGTGACCCACCACCACTGATTATCACCCCGGTGAATCAGAGTGCAGAGACTCCATGAGAAAAAGGAAATGACTGCCAGCTGGCAGAAGTGCCAGGAAAGAGAGAGGGTATTTATAAACCTGGCACTGATGATTAAGCCCTCAGGAACCTGAGAGGGGAGTAGCTTCCTCACTCTGCAGGGAAACCAAAGAGTAAAAACACCAACATACTCTGATCTTGGGCTCCAGTCAAAAGCCAGGAAAGGTGCATCCAAGTCTCCTTCTAAATTTAGAACGTTCTGTCAAACCAGTTCTCCGGCTCACCTGGCATTTCTCCCTTTGGCTGGACCAGGATGTTCTTCTGAGAGTCAGAGACACAACAGGAGCCCAGATCCCAACCCACATGGTCACCATTTTTGTTCCCATCACACTGAGTACCAGCAGTTCCAGGGCCTTTCTCACACCTGTGACAGCACAAGTGGGGTGGGGAAGGGATTTGACAGCAGACTCAGTTACTTCATCTACAATGTGTTCAGTTCACCAGTTCATACAAGGCATAACATGTCTTCCAGTTTCTGAGTTGGTTTCCCCGTCTCTTGGGGGGGGGGGGAATCAGTTCTCAGAAAACTTCTAGGGGGTCAGGAGAGATAGCTCACCAGTTAGGGTACCAACTTGGCATCCTAAGTTCAAACCCTGGTGCCACATGAGAGTTCCATGCCCCCAAGGGGAGCTCTGGTGCTGTGGCACTTCTCTTCTCTTCTCTGTCTTGTCACCTTCTTTATATAGCCATCTGAAAAGCCAAACTGGAGAACTTGAGAAGTGGCCTTGTGAATAGGGTGCTGCACTTGGAAACATGAAGTCTCAAGTTTGATCCACAGCATCCCATGTCCCAGAGTGATGCTATGAGTTAGAGGCAATAAAACAGGGGGCTCTCAACATAGACTGGGAGAAAGAGGAAATGTTTGAGTGTGCCACTTGGACTAGCCACCTCATTTCTCAAATTTCCAGGTGCCTCCCTTGTGAAGGACCTCTTTTCTCCCCTTCTTTTATGTTAATATATAGTTTTAAGAAAGAAAAAGCCAGTCTAGAGCAGTAAAATCATGTAAGCATTAGGCCCCAGCAACATGAAAGGAATAGAGAAAGAAAGGAGACAGCAAGCTTAAAGAAAAGGAAAGAAAAGAAGAGAAAAGAAAGGGAAAGACGGATTCTGAGGATTAATTTTAACAAGGCAAAAAGTGCCAAACACATCTTTATTTGTTTGGTTTTTGTTTGAACAGAGCACTGCTCAGCTCTAACTTATGGTAGTGCAGTGGATAAAACCTAGGACTTTGGAGTCTCTTTGCATAACCATTATGCTATCCACCCCTGCCCAAGAACATCTATATATGATGGCACGCAATCCTTTTAGCGGAACAGTACGGTGACTAGAACCTCAAAGTCTCTATTCTGAATATTTCCTTTCTCTTTTGGTTTTACTAAGCCATTTATTTAAATAGTATCTTATGTGCCAGGATCTATTTTCTAATTCAGGTATAAAAACAGGGGTCATAGCAATTATAATCTAGAGGTATTCTTTATCCCTGACCCTGTCCATAAATAAGTAGCAAGCATAAACTTCTCCCTCTATTTATAGCACCACATTCATTAATCACTGTGATAATGGCTGCTGAGTACTTAGAGTGTATAGAAATTGGGTTTAGTTGTCACATGAATTTTATAATTTAATACAATTTTAAAGAGTTAACATATATGCTTATATATTATACCTAACCATGTTATATATTAATATATACTAATATTCATATAATATAAATGTTTACTTTTGATATAGGTATTAACAACTGATATATATATATATATATATATATATATATATATATATATATTTATATATCTTTGAGGACCAAGACTCATTTGCCACAACAATAAAAATAGCAATAACCAATACCAATGCTTGTTTTCATTGAATCCTCACATGAACCCTATGCTATGGTATCTTGCTACCTATTTTGGTCTACAGGAGGTGGCTGTTCATGAACTTAAGGATGCTCTTTCTTTGATACTCCATGAAGCCCACTATATTTCCCTCCCAACCAGCTCTGGCTTCATGTCTCTGTGGAAGGGTCCACTGATATGCCCCAAATCCTACTGCTCTGCAGTATGCCCCCTGGTGTGACAGCATTCTGTGCTCTAAGGGCCACCTCAACTGGCAAAGTGCCTGCCCCTATTACCACCACATTCTGTTTGCCTGGTTATAAAATCCCACAACTAGAGGCTCTCCACATCTCATCAAGATTTGGTATGTAGCAGCCCTTTGACAATGTGTTCAGTTTTACTTTACTTGCCTTACCCTCAGGGAATTCAGCAGGGATATGTGTCTCTCACAAACTGACCCCAATTCTTGGATCAAACTTCTTGGTTTGCACTCAATATCTCCTCAGAATATTTCTTCCCCTGTGGCCAGGCAGTGGTGCACCTATTAAGCATACATATTACCATGTACAAGGTCCTGGGTTCAACTCCTAATCCCAACCTGCAGGGCAAAAGTTTCACAAGCAGGGAAGCAGTACTGCAAGTCTCTCTCTCTCTCTCTCTCTCTCTCTCTCTCTCTTTCTCTCTGTCTGTCTGTCTGTCTGTCTGTCCTCTCTTACCAGAGCACTGTTCAGCTCTGGTGGTTTAGAGGACTTAACCTGGGATTTTGGAGCCTTAGGCATGAGAGTCTGTTTGCATAACCATTATGCTATCTACCCTCCACTAGCTCATTCATTCTATCTATATATCTCTATCTCTCTGTCTCTGTCTCTATCTCTATCTCCCCCTCCTCAATTTCCCATAATTAAGTAAAATATTTTTTTAAAGTATTTATTCCCAGGGTTATGAAGTAAGCAAATAATCCCATGAGATCACCCCACCATCCTCTAAATTTGCCTGAATGTTCTGACTTCTGGGATGAACAAAAAATTTGTTCTGCACAGTTAAGACTTTCACTCAGAAGCTGGAGCTGTTGACTGGCCACATAGAGGCTTAAATCTTTCAACAACCTTTTTAGTACTGACTCATTTATGGTCTATGTATTTTAGTGAGAGATTATGTGCATTGTTGAGGCTACTATGACTGTTTGGTAACTGCTTAATGATTTAGTCTACAGTTTCTTCATGCAGTCAACTATGAATAAGGAATGTAAAAGAGTCAATGGAGGCGGTCGGGTGGTAACACTGCGGGTTAAGCACACGTGGCACTTGGCACAAATCCTCTGGCATAAGGATTCCGGTTTGAGCCTCTGGCTCCCCACCTGCAGGGGAGTTGCTTCACTGGTGGTAAAGTAGATCTGCAGGTGTCTTTCTCTCCCCCTCTGTCTTCCCCTCTTCTCTCCACTTCACTCTGTCCTATCCAACAACAATGACATCAATAAAACAAGGGCGGCAACAAAAGGGAATAAAGTAAATAAATATTTAAAAACACTACTTAAGAAAAAGAGACAATGGAGATCATCAGTGACTTTATCTTTTTTAGTTCTATCACCCAACCCCACAGGTTAATTAAAAAGAAGTAGGTTTCTAAGTTGTCAACCAGGAACTCCAGTAAAGTTGTGTTCAGGCTCTCCATAAGCTGGAATAAAGAGTGCCTCAGTATAGACTAACTGTGAAAATAGCCTGGCCTCTGAGACTGGCCAAAACAGCAGCAGCAGTGCCACGATGGAAACTGGCTGATGAAATTTGTTGCAGGAAATAACCCCAGGCCACTTGGCTCCAGGCCTGTGAGTTAGCAGCCCTGACTACTGCCTATAATCTCGAAACTGCACATTTTTGGTGACATCTGGAGTTTCGGTCTTAATCAGGCTGCTTTTGGCACTTCCTTTCCTGGCATGAAAATGTTTCTGGGTATTTGTCAAGGCTTTCCCCACTACCCGAAAGTAGAGCATTCCTATGAAAACTTTTGTAAGCCAAGGCAGACTGAAGTAAAGAAGCAATAACCATGAATTTTTATGGAGAAAAAGTTGAGTGTTCCCCCAAAATAACCTACTAGATCATATATATTCCATATATAATACAGGACAGGGAGATATTTCATCTGATAGTATGTGTACCATTACCATGTGCAAGACTCTTGGGTTGAGCTCCAGTACCACATGGGACCACCACATACTGCAGAGCTGTGGATAGCAGAGCAGTGCTATGATGTTTCTCCTCTCTCTTTCACTCTCCCTCTCTCTTTTCAAAGTATTTATTCATTTATTTACTTTGGATAGTGACAGAAATTGAGAGGGGAGAAAGAGAGACAGAGAGATACCTGCAGCACTATTGCACGATTTGTTATGCTTATCCCCTGCAGGTGGGGACAGGCGGCTTGAACCTGGGTCCATACACACTTGTAATATGTGCGCTCAACCAGGAGTGCCACCACCTGCCCCCCCCCCTTTTTTTTCTAGCACTGCTCAGCTCTGGTGAATGGTAGTGCATGGGGGATTGAACCTGGGACTTTGGAGCCTCAGGTATGAGAGTCTCTTTGCATAACCATTATGCTATCTATCCTCCCCCAGCCCACCTCTCTTCCATTCCCTCAATAAAAGGCGAAAATTGGGACTAGTCAGTCACCCTGCAGTACTATTGCACATGCACAAGTTAATTCCCTAGAATCAAAAAAAAAAAGTTTTAAATCACCCATAAAATTTAAAACCACACTAACATAGAGTCAAACCAGGAATGATATGGCAAATACCCAGCCTGAGTAGAACAGAAGTAATAAACACTGCTGTTTCACTCACCAGAACGGGGTAGACAGGAGCATGTAGGGAGCTGAGAGCTGGCGAAGGTGGAGGCTGTGCTGAGTCATTCTCAGTGACTGGGGTGGTGGGAGGCACAGGAGAGAGATGGTTTTAGGAGACAGAGGGAGTGGTTCACCCCAGGGTCCTCTGAACCCATGGGGGGCCGGCAGGTGACTTTGCTCCACAGCTTGGTGTCCGCGTCCAAGATGGAGGCTCACACTCAGCTGCTGCCAATGAATCCCCGTGAGGAGACTGCACAGGCGCAGTATGCTGGACTAAAGCCTCCTGCATTTTCCTCTCATAAGATTCTTTGTAGGGCCTCTAAACATCCTGCAAACCTGCCCTAACCACACAAGTCTCTCCAAACTTAAGGCAGATTTTCCGGTGATGCCTGGCTCTATGCGGGAGGGACTGTCTTGGGTAGATATTTTCCTGCCACTGCTGGAGGACTCACTTTCAGTCACTGGGCTTCCACTCCAACCCTTTCCGAAACTTCTCACCCACTCCACTCATCCTCCTGGTCAGCCCTGGGTCCCAGCTTTTCCCGTTGTCTTCCTGATTCCTGGAAGGAAGAAGAGGCTGAAGGTGCCAGGAAGGGTCCAGCGAGGCTCGTGCTGGGAGCCACAGCGTCAGCAGTAAATGCACCAGACATAAGACTCCGCTTTTCCACTTTTTTGTTGTAAAAGTGAAGTTCTTGACAGCTTTCTCTGTGTTAGGGTGAAGCAGGTGCTGCCCTCTTGCAGGTAACATGGGAAAGCTAAATAACAGAATTCAGATTTTTGAATGCAAAGGGCGATATATTTGTAGAGAATGCATAGAAAACTCCCCTGAAGCACTGGGTGGTGGTGCACCTAGATGAGTACACATGCTGCAATGCACAAGGGCTCAGGTTTGAGCCCCCAGACTCCACCTACAGGAGAAAAGCTTTTTGAGTGGTTAAGCAGTGCTGCAGGTATCTCTCTGCCTCTCCCCCTCTCCTCTTGATTTCTGACTATCTCTATACAGTAAGTAAAGATAATTAAAAACATGTTTAAAAAGGAAAAAAGAAAACTCCCCTGAATGGAATCCTGCGAAATTCACAGGAAGGAAGTCTACAGCCTGTGCATCTGTCCTTGGTGGATGTACATCCACAGCAAGAAAAGCAGCACCAAGCTGCAACCAGACAGAACAACTTACCTTCTGCTCTTGTCTTCCAACCCAACTCCATTTACAGTTGTGCACTTGGCAGATTGCCTGTATGGGCTTCCCTTACTTTATCTTTTAAAACTGGGGGAACTGATATGACAGGTACAGCATATAGGAGTTCCTCAATGCCTTGCAGTCATGACTGATGTTTTGAGATGCCTTTGTCTTTTGTCATTAGCACTCCACTGGTTATCTGATTCTCTTACTCCTGGTAAGTGGATCCTGAGCTGGGAAGAGCAGATCTAAAGCCACCTTCCTTCAAATCAAAGGCTAATCCAAAGGCCTGTGTAGGTTTGTGGCTCTCAGCAAGGCACCCCTATTAGTGTGTCCAATCCTGCTTAATTTGTCTTCTTTGACATCTGTGTAGAAGTTCTCAAACTGTGGTGTAGAAATACCTGTTACAGGTCCTTGAACCTTTTTGGGGTTGGGGATGGGGTCTGTGAGGTCCAGCTATTTTCAAAATGGAACTACAAAGGTGTTCGCTATAAACTGAGTATTCCCACATAAAAATTCATAAATTGAAACTCTCAATATAATATTTGGAGGTGTGGCGTTTGGCAAAGAATTTGATTCATGAGGTCAGAGTCATCATGATGAGATCAGTGTCTTTACAAAGGAGACGTGCTAAGATCGACCCAGTCTGGAAAAGAGAAATTTCCCATGAGTGGTCATCCCACTTCCGGTTATCTTGTCCATCTCCAAAACTCTCTCCCTTTACACTGTATGAACTGGAAGACGCTTTGAAGAGGGTTAAACCGGGAACAGCTGCTGGCTATGATAACATCACCCCAGAACTCATTCTTAACCTGGGTCCCGTGGCAAAGAAGTGGCTCGCTTCATTCCTGTCCCACATCTTGGAATCTGAGTCTATGCCCAAAGTTTGGCATCGTGCGAAGATAATAGCGGTTTTGAAACCAAAGAAAGACCCAACACTGGCTGCCAGTTATAGACCAATTTCTCTCCTTTCCGTATGTTACAAACTCCTTGAGAGGCTGCTTCTGTCACGTATTTCTCATCTTACAGAGAAATTCCTATCACCCGCCCAAGCTGGCTTCCGCCGAGGAAGATCTACCTGCGAACAAGCCCTGGCCCTCTCAACTTACATTGAAAATGGATTCCAGAAGAATTTAAAGACGAGTGCTGTCTTTGTTGATCTCACAGCAGCCTATGACACGGTCTGGCACCATGGTCTCCTAGTTAAGATCTCAAGATGCCTGCCTCCATGGGTGGCCAACACTATATCGTTTCTTCTCCAAAACAGAAGATTCCAGGTGCATCTGGGTGACAAGTCTAGCAGATGGAGACTTGTCTCAAGTGGCCTCCCCCAGGGCTCTGTTCTGGCTCCTACGCTATTTAATATTTACATCAATGACCTCCCAGAAACTTCTTCAAGGAAGTTCATCTACGCCGATGACATCTGCTGTGCAAGTCAGGCATCCAAGTTCGACATCCTCGAGGAAACACTAACGAAAGACATGTCTCTGATATCTGATTACTGTAAAAAATGGTGACTAATCCCTAGCACTGCAAAAACGGTATCATCTGTTTTCCATCTACACCATGCCTCGGCCTCGCGTGAGCTTAATGTGCAGCTTGGCGATACGAGAATCCGGCATGAAGCCCAGCCAGTCTATCTTGGCGTTACTCTCGATCGCACTCTGTCATTTCACAAACATCTCATAAAAACTGCAGCAAAGGTGGGCGCGAGGAATAACATCATTGCAAGACTGGCCAGCTCCTCATGGGGCGCGAGCGCTTCCACACTGCGATCATCATCTCTGGCATTATGCTATTCCACTGCAGAATACTGTGCCCCAGTATGGTTCCGTAGCCCCCATGCCCACTTGGTCGACTCCAAATTATATTCCTCCATGAGGATAATTTCTGGAACCATCCGTTCCACCCCGGTTCCATGGCTGCCAGTTCTTAGCAACATTGCCCCGCCATATATTCGTCGGGATGCAGCATCATCTAAGTTCATTTCCCACGTCTACGCTCGACCGGACCTGCCAATATACGCGAATATCTTAGCCCACCCTGTCCAACGCTTGACGTCTCGTCACCCAATCTGGTCCCCTACGCCTACACTGAACTTCTCTGTTCCAGTCTCTTGGAAACAGAGTTGGCAGTCAGCTGAGGTAAAGAACAAACACCTCATCACAGACCCCTGCAAGCGTCAACCTGGCTTTGACCTAGCACGTTATGATTGGGCCCTCCTCAATCGCTATCGAACAGGCCATGGCCTGTGCGCCGCTATGTTCCATCGCTGGGGAGCCAGAGACGACCCGAACTGCCCCTGCGGCTACAGACAGACTATGACCCACATAGTCAACGACTGCCACCTCTCTAGATTCAAAGGAGGCCTCGAAACTCTACATCAGGCTCAACCTGATGCTGTTGACTGGCTACGGAAGAAGGGCAAACGCTAGAAGAAGAACAAAGGAGACCCCAGGGAGCTCACAAGCTTTCTTTAAAAGTGGCCAGGTGAGGATCTAATGGAAAAACAGAATGAAATCTGAAAAAAGGCCCTCACCATATCATGCTGACATGGATCTGATCTTGGGATTCCAGCCTCCACAACTACGAGAGATAACTTTTGTTGTTCAGAAACCATTCAGTCTGTAATCCTTTGTCACAGCAGCCTGAACTGGTGAAGATGATTTCATTTTCATTTTACATTCTCATTCTCCGGAGTGTCCAGCAGAATAATCAAGAATGCTTGTTACATATAGTATCACAATGGACTCGTTGCAGAAACAGAGATATAATCCAGCTTTCTTTTATTAAAAAGATGCCAGTGATTTGAAAACATACAAAAGAGTGCTCCCTTTTGAAAAAAATAGACTTAATAAAATTTGTTGTTCATCTTAATATATAATGGGAGTATTATTATTATACTTAAGTGAATTAATAAACATTTGTAACTTAGTAAATGTATTCTCAATAATAATGTTCAGGAAATATAGGGCTCTGAAATGTGCTGAAATAAAGATAAAACAGCCCCTTTCTCACATCATCCTACAATGAGGATTTAGTTTTATTTACTCCAATTAAATTGAGCCCCCACTGTTTGTAGGCAGTATAGAAAATAAAGGGATAAATTAGGTGCATGTTTTTTGTTCTCAAGAAGCAAATTGAATTGAAAATTTATGTGTTCACCATTTTATTTATTTACTCAATGAACACACTCTTGGCTTTTCTCTGTGCAAGGAAAAAGTGCCAGAAATCCAAAACTGTTTTTGTCCTCAAATAAATTTAGTGTAAAAACAACATTTTCCAGTACATCATCATTTAATTTTATTTTCAACTGCTTTAATGATAGCATTAACTCTGACAGTTTGATATACAATGTACAGAATATGGAGTGTGGGTAGCATGGTGGAATTGAGAGAGTAGACAACTTGGAACCTAAGCTCAAAGGACCAAGTTAATGTCACCAATAAGGAACAAATGGGTATGATGTGCCTCCAGATATGATGCACTAGAAAAGATATAGCTGTCACTTCTGTGATTTTCTTGCCAAAAACACATAACTTGAATTTAATAATGGGGAATGATGAGTCAGAGCCAAATAAAGAGGCATCCTGAAAATTGCAACTAGTCCCTTATATTCTGCTCAAATTGTCAAGGTCAAAATAATATCAGAGAACTATGGTGGTTATTGTTGAGGGTGGGGGCACAGAACTTTGGTGGTGGGAGTGGTGAGGAATCACATCCCTAAGATCTTATAATCTTGCAAATCACTATTAAATCACTGTTTAAAATTTAAAGAGAAAATAAAATAATTTCAAAAAGGTATAAGTAAGAGACTAAGTACAATTAAATCAGACACATTACAAAAAAAAGACATTGGGGGAGTTGGGCCGTAGTGCAGCGGGTTAAGCGCAGGTGGCGCAAAGCACAAGGACAGGCATTAAGGATTCTGGTTCGAGTCCTGGCTCCCCTCCAGCAGGGGAGTCGCTTCACAGGCGGTGAATCAGGTCTTCAGGTGTCTATCTTTCTCTCCCCATCTCTGTCTTCCCTCTCCTCTCTCCATTTCTCTCTGTCCTATCCAACAACAATGACAATAATAATAACTACAACAATAAAACAAGGGCAACAAAAGGGAATAAATAAAATAAATATTTAAAAAAGACATTGGATAAGATCTGAACAATTATATCATATATATATTTATACTTTATATATGTATATATAAAATATAAATATACATATAAAATATAATATACATATAAATATATATATATTATTTTTTTGCCTCCAGGGTTATTGCTGGGTCTTGGCACCTGCACCATGAATCCACTGCTCCTGGAGGCTATTTTTTCCCCTTTTGTTGCCCTTGTTTGTTTATTACTGTTGTGGTTATTATTGTTGTTGTTATTGATGTCATTGTTGGATAAGACAGAGAGAAATGGAGAGAGGAGGAGAAGACAGAGGGGGAGATAAAGATAGAACCTGCAGTCCTGCTTCACTACTTGTGAAGCAACTCCCCTGCAGGTGGGGAGCCAGGGGCTCAAACTGGGATCCTTAAGCCCATCCTTGTGCTTCGCATCATGTGCGCTTAACCCACTGTGCTACTACCCAACCCCCACAACTAGATCATATTCTTGTTGTTAATCTTAATCTTCTTATTTTTATAATGCTTTACCATCTACTATTTGGGGGGTTATTTGTGTAGTAAAAGGTAGGTGGGATTTGTGGAAGTCAATGTTGGCAACTTTTTTTTAAGTCTTGAAATTATTTTAGAATGAGAAGGCAAATAACTAAGTTGGAATTCCTGTTCACAGCTTCCCCCTGTATGTCCTTGAGCAAGTTATGTCAATTTTCTGAGCCTGGTATAGCACATATTAAATGGAGGCATTAAAAAAAATATGGCTCGATCTCACCTGTCCAAAAAGATATGTGTACACCTATGTTCACAGCAGCACAATTTGTAATAGCCAAAACCTGGAAGCAAGCCAGGTGCCCATCAACAGATGAATGGCTGAGAAAGCTGTTGGTGCTCTAAAAATAAGATCATTGCTCAGCCCTGACTTATGGTGGTTCTGGGGATTGAACATGGGACCTCTAGGACTAAAGAATGAAATTTTGTTGTGTAAATAAAGTTTCTATGCTATCTTAAAATCAAGAAAGAAATTTGTGGTATATATACACAATGGACTACTACTCAGCTATTAAGAATAATGAACCTACCTTCTCTGACCCATCTTCCTTTCTCCCTTTCTCTCTTTCTTTCCTTCTCCCTTTCTCTTTCTTTTTCTCTTTCTTTCTTTCTTTCTTTCTTTCTTTCTTTCTTTCTTTCTTTCTTTCTTTCTTTCTTTCTTTCTTTCTTCTTTTTCTTCCTTTTTGTTGCCACTAGGGTTACACCAGGGTTATTAGCTGGGGCTTGACACCTGCACTACAAAACCACTGCTCCCAGTGGCCAATTTTTCTTTTTCTTTTTTCCTAATTTTTATTAGGACAGAGAGAAATTGAGAAGGGAAGGGGAGATAGAGGGACAGTAAGATAGATATGTGCAGACCCACTTCACAACTTGTGAAGCATCTGGGCCCCTGCAGGTGGGGGGCTTAAATCAGCCATTCAATCAGTCAATCAACCTTAAAAAAAAAAAAAAAAGGACCGAATGAAAATGGAAAAGGACTGAATTGAGGATCAAATGCTAGCACACCCAGTTGAATGCACATGATATCATATACAAGGACCCAGATTCAAGCTCCTGGTCCCCACATGCAGGGGAGAAGCTTCATGAGAGGTGCAAATAGTGCTCCAAGTGTCTTTCTTTTCCTTCTTACATCACCCTTCTCTCTCAATTTCTCTTTGTCCTATCAAATAAAGAAAAAAAAAGTTTAAACAACTGAAAACACAAAATCTAGAAGAGTTACCTAAATTTGATATCTGAATTATTGTCATTACAAGGAATCACAGGGCGATGATGGCGGTTAGGGATTTTAAATCCAGCTCAGTCTGATTCTGAACATCATGCTCCACCCCCTCCCCAGGGCTACTGCTACCATGATTACATGATCAACAAGGGAGACACTGGGAGGGAGAGAGCGAGAAAAGGGCTGCAATTAAACAGGAAATGTGGTCAAAAGGAGATACAATCTCAAAGACATGACCACAAGACTCCTTAAAAAAAATATATCACCAACCACAGATCTATCCCCCTAGGAACTGGCCCACCAGGACCGAAGTTTACTTCTCTTTGTCAAGTAACTGCTTGCAATCATCCCAGTGGTGGAGTGATCAGCCCCTGTACCTCTTTGGAAGTGAGAAAATAAACAAGGGTAAATGTGCAGATGGTACCTGATGACACCAAGTGTGCTGTGAGGCTAGAACTCATCAGTCTCCTGTCACCTTGAGACATCTCATTGCCATCTGTCCAGGAAAAGCCTAGGGCTCTATGTTTGACACTGGCTGGCAAACCCAAGGCCCACCCATCCCCACATTCATCTCCCAGGCCTGTCCCTTAATGCACAGTGGCTGAATCCAAGGATCCAAACTATCCTATAGTCATAATAATTTGTAAGGCCCTTAATCCAGGTGGTGATTAAGTTATACCCCCACAAAACACCATCTGGCTCTCCCCCAGTGGTGGGTGGGGTCCTATGGTACTTCTCAAATTACATCAGCTTGGGTGTCAGTCCCAGATGACAGTGTCCCAAAGCTCCTCTCTGCCTTCCTCCTCAATCCTCCAGCCAAGTTTTTGTTGCTTTTAAGGCAAAGGAGAAAAGATAGGTGTAAAAAAAAAAAAGTCAACATTGATGAGGTAACTATTATGCATGAATCCCTCCTCTAGGGAAATTTCTGCATTTAACTAGCATTAGTTTCATACTAACCTGTAGGAATTCTTGTGTCCATTGTATAGATGAGGAAAAGATTGCACTATTTAACAAAATCAGAAAATATTTAAATGTAAGGTGATCTGATTGTAAATTATATTTCTCCCACTAAGACTTACAAGTCTTGACTACTTTTGTCTTTAATCTCCTTCAGTAAAATCCCTCCATGTTTTTTACATATGGAATCCTAGAAGAAACATGTTTAAGTATACTAGTATTTCCTGACCACTTGGTTCCTGACATGTCCCCTCCTCTTCCTTGGGCAGAGGGTCCCCCGCTCCCCATCCACCCTCTATCCTGAACTTCTCATGGCTCTTATCCCTTTATGTTCGTTCTGTTGCTTGGTTCTGGGTTTGGCTTGTGGCCAGCACCTTGGGCTGATGTCCTGAGCAGGCTCCTCTGCTTCCAGATGCCACCTTCTCAACAGGCTTGGTGCCCAAAGGGCTCTTAATCACTTCCTGGATTAAGAATGCCCCAGTCTATCCTTGGTCTAAAGCCATGGCATGTTCATTTCCAGGAAGGACTTTGGAGGATGCAGAAATGCAGATCTTACTGGAAACCTGGGAATCCAAGACCTTGTAATGGGACTGTTTTGTGAACACTGAGGGAGACTGAAAGTAATTCTTATCACCACTCTGATAGGGATTGTACTGAATAGCTCCACATGTGGACTGGACATGGAGGTCAGACACAGGCTGGGTATGCCAAGTGTTACAGACAGGGAGCTGCTCTGGGAGAGCACCCCACTTGCATACCAGCAGAGACAGGCTCTCCTGTCCTCTCCATCCTGCCCACACTCTCCTGGCCCAGGCTGCAATGCTTGAACCAGATCCTGCCTGCACTCAGCTCTCCCCAAGTGTGTCAGTTTGGTCACTGCCTTTGCCAGAGCAACAAGTACATGCTACACAACTGATCCAGCCAACGCCTTATTAACAACTGTCCTTAAAACATATGTCTGGTAGACAGACATATACTTATCTACTTTCACAGTTTAAACTAAACAGTACATTTAAAATTTCATGCATATACGTAAAGTTCATGTCATAAGTGAAGAGATCCCAGAAACTATTCTAAACATTTCTTATAAATAAAAGTCTCATTTACATTTGTACATAATCTCATATATGTCTTTCATATATTACATAAACATCAATGTAAAACCTCACACATGTATATGTACACACGTATATAAATTGCTTAAAATAACTAGTACCTATGTGTCAAAAACTTTTCTAAAATTGTTACCTTATATTAAATCAAGTAAGTAAAATTTTTACATAGATATGAAAATCTCAGTCATTAATGACTAGATTAGCAACTACTCTAAGTATGATATAAAATTTGATTTATATATATATGCCTCACCATACAAATATTAATAAGACTTTTAAGAATTATTCTAAATATATAGTCAAATGTTATATATTGTTATTTATATATTTAAATCTCATAACGACATAAATAGTTCATATATGTGTATGTTTCTATAAAACTTACAAAAGTATTTAAAAATTCCTAAGAGGTGGGGTTGGGGAATGGTACAACTGGTAAAATGCACAAGTAACCCTGCATAAGGACCACAGCTCAAGCTCCAGGTCCCCACCTATAGGTAGGAAGCTTCATGAGTGCTGGAGTTGACTGCTAGTGTCTCTCCATATCTCTTCCTTTCTCTCTACTTCTCTTATCCTATTTATCTCTGTCTCTATCATAATTTTTTTAAAGGCCACCAGTAGCAGGCATCAAATCCTGCTAATAACCCTATTAGCAGTAAATACGTATGTATTCCTAAGAGGCAGACACAGGTGTTATCTGGAAGGCTAAGGTCAAACAACCTATTTGTCTAAATAACTCTATCCTCAAACCAGACAGGGGTGGGGGTTTCTTGGTTCTCCAAGAACCCAGACACAACATTGAAGTATCACATGTCTCAACCCCTAGGGCTCCCAGAAATGTCTCTGTACAAAAACCACAGAGCCTGTTTGTGAACTTTATGCATAAGCTATAAAAGGGTGAATACACGTAAACACAGACAAAGTTTCAACCTTTTTATTCAAAGCAGCTTCTCACAATGTATAAATACTGCATATTAGCACACATGAAAAATACAACTTCTAAGGCACCCAGAAATGTGTTCATACACGTTACAGGACCATTCACAAAGAGAGTATACAATTTGCTCTAGACAGTCAGCATTTGATAAATCAGAAATTATCCCTCAGTACTGTACCCAGTCTCAGAAATATTTACAACATGGTGAGAAAGGGCCAGCTGTACCTGCCTTATAATTCTATGAAGTACTCATACTTACAAATATTCAGAACTAGTTAAAAGACTCTCCCATGATAACCTGGCAAAATGAAACGAGCAGCCTAATTTGCAAAGGTCTCCTTGGATTTTGGTGTGTGTGTGTGCTACATCCATGATCAAATCCAAACACTCTTAGGATGGGCTGGATAATTTTTTGGTAACCTGCTTCATTATTAGAAGTTTGGTAATAAGCCTTACCAATAGAATATCACTTCTTTAGCATCAATCATATCTCAACTAGGTACATGGATCAATGATTTCATCGTGAATGAGAAGGAAGCATCATCTGGTATGGGAATTAAAGAAAACTCTTCTCATGCCTAAAAGGAATTAGGATGAGTGGATGTAGAGCAAAAGCATGTGGAATGCTGGCAATTTCCAGATCTCACTGCTCAGTGTAAACACATCTGAAAAACTCACGATGGAGGTTCTGATCCAGAAGGTGCAGGCTACACTGGTCAGATAACTTGGCTGAATGCCAGCTCTCCACTTTCTATAGTATTGATAAAGGCTGGGACTACACAGCAGAAACATCCATCTGAGAAAGTGAGTTTCCACCCAAGAAACTCAACTTTCAGAGCCTTGTCCTGGTGACCACAAATCCTTCTGCATGGCCAGCCAGGGAGAGGATGAAGTCATGGGAGTGAGTGGCTTCTCTGTGCCCACAGCATGCACATGTCTGTCCAAGAGGCGCCCACCATCAATGAGACTCATGCTTTGTTGAATAATGGGATTCTTTGGTCCTTGGGTTTATGAAAGGCAACAATTATTTCACAATCCTGTCAACACGGACATTAGCAAATGACTTCAAACTGGGATTAATGGCACAGCGACAATTTAAAGACTTAGATGCAAAATGCTCCAGCCTCCAGACTTCCCAGAGTTGCCTTCATGAGCTACAGAATCAGACCAGGTATTGGTCCCATGAGCTTGGGTTCAACCCACAAAGCCAAAACTGAAGCTGAGACCTCAACATCAGCGCACACACACACACATGCACGTGCACACGCACACGCACACACACACACACACACACACTTGAAGCAAATCTCCATCCTAGTAGTAGAAAACTTGACTTTATGAACACTTACAAGAGATTAACTAAGAAATTTGACTTTAGCCATACTACAGCCCTGGTCTCAGATCTTCTTTAAAGTCTTGACAAGGAGAATCACCTGGTAACTATGAAGATATTACCAAATTCAAATGGAGTTATAATTTGAACAAAATTTAAGTCTTTTTAGGTGATTCTGTTTAGAAGACGTACCATCAATGTGCTCCAGGTCTTATGCTGTATTAAAAGCAACCCTGCAAGGACTGACAGAAGATAATCTAGTTTATCTCTGCCTTGATAAACTAATGTGTAGTATGGCTTAACATATACAGTTCAAAGTAAAACACTCAAAACTCATGGGAATGCTGATGATGTAACTAAAATTGACTTCAGATTGTCTATCCACTAAGACACATGTGTAAACTGTCTCTCAAGGAGTGCTGACCTCAGCCAGACTGTATTTCCAAGTCACCCATGAAGAACCTGGGGTCAACTGCTAAGGTCAGGGCAGGAAAAGTCATTTGTTCAGAACAAATGATGAACCAGCTGCCTTCCCTGTGACTGTGTCCAAACTATGTGAATAGTACAAAGGTGGCTCAGAAAACCTATCCTTGGTCCATTCATAAGACCAAAGACAATCACCAATTGCCTATCTGGCCCCTGCCGCCATCAATTCAACCAAACTCATCAGATTAGCCATGACTCACAGACTGCACTGAGTCCATCTACATGGCCTGCATTGTTTGGAAGAAACAACCCGTATTACGCTTTTATTTATTATTATTATTTTTACAACAAGCTTAAGGCTCTGTTCACAAACTCCATCAACTGCCACACAGTGAGAATTTATGGGGAGATCTTAAACTACATATGTAGTTGCAAAGGTTGGAAATTTTACTGATCCTAATGGTAAGGCTTATTCACAAATTCAATACATTTTCAAATTATACTTCAAACTCGATTACTTTGAGGAAAAGAAAATTAATGTGCTCTTTAACAATATAAGAGCATTAATTCTAGTGGAAAAAAAAAAACATTGGCACCAAACCAGTATACTATTTTTATGAAAGAACAAGTGATATTAATGGAAAAGATAATGGAAAAGATTGCCTAAAACGCATATCCTAACTTATCACAGAAATATAAAAGTTTATATTCTGAAAATATATACTGTATTAAAGTCTGTAAGCATTTCAACCAAAATTTGCAGAAATAACTATGCAACACTTATCTACAACAAAAATATACATGCAAGACAATCCCAAATGGTTTCCCTTAAATATCTACAAAGGCAAAGTGTAGATTTTTAAAGATTATACAAAACCATTTACAGAGAATAAAACAAAAATACTTAAGAAATCTCATTTAGAGTCTTAAATACTGTGTATATTAGTGAGAATGTCTAGACTAATATATACAACAGATCTAAGTATCTGAATCCAGAAACACAGAAGAGAAACAATTCTGAATTTTATATGCTCACTTAGGAAGATTTGAGGATGTTTCCATTTGTTTCTCTTTGTTAAAAATATTTCCACAGAAACTAGATTGGAAAATTCGTGAATGTGACTACATTTCAAACTAAAAAAAGTTTATAAAAATTTTAAACCAACAATTGATAATGGGGAATGCAATTCAGCATTCATTCAAGGCTATTTTAAGTGTGGATGTTCAGAGATAAAAGTTGCATTGATCAAAGTCTATTAGAATTATTATTTTTCCATCTTCACACTCAAACTTCATTTGGGGAAAAACCTATCTTCATGCTTCAGAGAGAACATTTCTTAGTTTAATTTTATATCAAACAAAAATAATGTTTTAATTCAGTTCTTTACTACCATCACCTAATTGTCCAATTTCACTCTTAGAGGGTAATTTCTAATAGTTTTTATCCACAGACATTATTCCAAGATTAAGGGATATGTGGACTTATCAGCATTAGACTGTGACTTCCAAATGGTGAGACATTCTGACTACCTTAGCATAGTTCTGCAAAACAAAAGTCCTCTTGGAACAAGGCTAGTATCTCAAATGGTTACACAATAAGATGCTGGGAGCTAACTATTGAGTTGGAGCAGAGAGGGAAAAAAACAGTACAATATGCCTAGTGGGATGATAAGAAAGTAATGAATTGCCTAGAGGGTTTCTTGAAAAAAAAAAGAGGTTCCTTCAACTTCCCATCTATAACTTAACTTTCAGTTCTAAAGGTAATCCTGATGTGAGGCTTCCAGGCTCTAGGAAGTGACAAAGAGGAGACAGGAGGAAGAAAAGCAGGGCAGAGAGAGGCTGCTGGGCTAAAAGACTGAAAAAAAAAAAAAGAAAGAAAGCCTGGGTCAGTCTGGTATAAATACCTGGATTTTCCTTATACATCAAAGTAAATACCCAGTCAACTGTTAGCCAATTTATAGAACATCCTTCTTAAGTTAACTGTATGGAAACAACCAAAACATAGAATGTCTTTTAAAGTGCCTGTTAATTACAGAACTTACAAATGTACATGAATTCCAACTTGATAATGGTCCCTTACTCCTATCTTAGTTATCAGAGTGCCTTAATATAGTTCAAAATTTGAATTTGATCAAAACATTTCTGGTCCTTTCTGAAGGAAGAAAAGATGAACACTGATCAAAAGAAAGTTTGAAACATCCTCTCCCATGTCAAATGAGAATCCTGACACTGCTTCTACAGATTTGTTGAATGCAGCTGCCCTTAGAAGATGGACAGGGAGCAAGAGGATCTTTCTCTCAAAAGTTTAACAATTGTAAAGAGATTATCTGCCAGGAAAAAAAAAACAGTAAGATTCTTTCAGGGGCTCTAGGAAAATACACATTTGTTTTATCAACAGAAGAGACAAAATCCAATGGGTGGGTGTGAAAACAGAATTTAGGCTAAATCAGGTGTTTCCCTGGTAGTGAAACTTTACTGCCTAGTTTTGCAGTTCCTAATGAAGCCCATAACAAGAAGTAGAGGGCCCATGGGTTGTAAATTCCATCTTCCTCAGCTGGATTTTATCAGTGTGGCTATACCCAGTGGGTACCCAAGGCCAAGAAGGCATAGGCTACACAAAAGGAAGAGAAGATTTCTTTTCTCCTGAGCCTTCATGAAATCATGCAGAAATCCAAAAGGAGAGAGACTCTCTAGAGGGATATTCAAACTTTCCAAGGATCAAGAATCTAGATGAACTTCAGACTCACTGTGCAAAGGACCATGTCTATAGCGCTAGAATGGATACATGACCCATTCTTTGAAATACAAAGCTCAAAGTCATGACATCTCTCCACCTGTCAGGCCACAGACATCTTGCCACCTTTAGGAGAAACGAAAGGACCAGAAAGAGACTGGTAATGATTTTGTTTCTTCTCAGCTTGCCTCACCTCCCACAGCTCTTACTGCTCCCATCTCTCCAAGGAAGACTCAAGAGAAGTTGTGGCTAACCAAGGGAAAGAAACCAAAAGGTGAGGAGCAAGGGGCCCCAGAGAACACCATAAGTTGTGACAGAAATGGAAAGGCTGTTACTCTGAGATCTAACTTTCTCTAAGTGGTTGACTCCAAAAAAGCCTGACACATACCCTATTTCCATAATTTTACTGCTCTAACTTTGCTGTCATTGTCTTTCCCTTTGTCAACCTAAACCAAAATCAAAACTTTTCAAAACCATACCCTCTTCCTGATCCCAGGACTTGGGCTGATGGTCCAAATATAGCTATAGGGGTCCCCAGTGCAGTCCAGGAGTCCTACAGCAGGAGACCACATCCTCAGTTATTGTTCCCTGATATGAGTAGACAACTAGAAAAAAATAGGGATCATCTGGGTTTTTGTATGTAAAAACATTCTGACCTACTGACAATTCAACAGAGTGGGTCACCACAGAGTGGGTCAAACTTTCTGCAAGTAAAATAACAATAATAGTAATAAAAATCACTACATAAGAGAGAAATGGACTCTAAAATTCAAGTTCAAGTCATTTGCCCCAAGGAAAAACATCTCACTCTAGATACCATGCAGTCCCCAGGAAGGGTCTATTCCCCACCTCTTCCCAGTGTTACACACTGAGAGACAGGGTATGACTCAGTGCCATTCAGGCTGAAGAGCCCTTTATCTCCTTAAAGGCAGTAGAGTGAAGAGAAAACTCCCCCGTGATTTCTCCCAAGATCCAGCTTGAAGGACAAGTACTCAATTATTATAGTTGAGAACCATTTACACGCAGAGGATCTGGTACAGAGCTATCCTTTTATCTACAGAAATCCTTCTGTTTTGTCTCTCTGAATTTTATTTCTACATTGTTCATTGCTAGAATGCACCAAACAGCATGAACCTTGTATATATAGGATTTGGTCCAGGGCAGTATGAAAATAGTATCTGTGTCAACAACAGATATTATAATATATAAACAAAAATAAATAAATTAAATAAGTCTGATGAAAAAAATTCCTAGTAGATCATGTTTTTTCTTTTGCAAAACTAGCTTTACATATAGTACACATAAATTATCAGAATTTTCACTTACATTGTTTAAAAAATATATATTTAACAAAACATTCCTAAATGTACAATATCTGGGTTTGTAAATCGCTCAATTTGGGTTAAGACCAAGCCCTAACAGTCACACAGGTTTGCATCAGAGAGGAGACTGAGGCTGTCATTTTGCTCATTGGTCTGGAAATTCCCTAAGATGGATCATCCTGTCACCAGATCTGTAGAGATAGATAGATAGATAGATAGACAGACATGATGAGAGAGCCATGACAGCCAAGTCTCCAAGTCAGAGGCACTGTGTGGACACAGCCTGAGTCAGGAGATTGGAGAAGTACTCTTCCCCTTCCTGGACCAGGGATGGTGCATTTCAAAAAGTGGGGATAGGACATTGGTACTTGGCAGAGGCCTGGGAAGATATAGCCCTCGATAGCTCATGAGCCAGTTGGGATAGAAATACAGGGGAGGCCAAGTGTGCTGTGTTTCCCATCTGTTACACAAAATCAAACCAATGAGGAACAACCAAATGACACAGGAAATGGACACAACCCTAGGTACTGAGAGACACCTTGACAAACTCCTTGGCTGGGCATACACTGTGCTCAGAATTCTGAAACACAGGGCAAAGCTGAAAGTCAGATGCCCTTGAGCACTGGGGCCAGTGACCTGAGCCCTTCAGACTTCATATATCTTGTCCTGCAGGTAGCTGAACAGGGAATCCAGGCCTTTAGAGGAACTCCAGAGCTGCTTGAGCATCAAGCATTCTTTCTCATTCACATCTTCAAGCACCGACTTCAGGAAGCTCCGAACTAGGCATTTTGACTCCTCCAAGACCTAGAGGGCAATGCACAAGCCTAATTAATGGGGGTAACAGTGATTCAGCTCCAGAAGAGTGTGTTTGGCCTCTGAGGCATCTGTTCACCTTCCCATGTACAAAGTCTAGGAAGGCTGTCTCCTTTTATTTGTGGACTCTGAGTCCTGTGTCCAAAGCAGTGCCAGGAATGCATTCCCAGCATGCCCCAATGTTGAGCCCACTATGCTGGAATAACTTATGTTTATTTCACTCTCCAAACCAATAGCCTTACTTTGGTGGGTAGGGGGGTAGCTAAGAGGGAAGAGTGCATTCCTCACATACATCAGATCTTGGGTTTGATCCCTGATGCTACATATGACCAAGCAGTGCTCTGGTCTGTCTTTCTCTTTCCTTCATAAATATATATAAAAGAGCTTTGCCTTTTTTATTGCCTCTAGGATTATTGTTGGGACTCGGTGTCTGCACTATGAATCTGCTGCTTCTGTGGACATTTATTTATTTATTTTGATAGGACAGAGAGAAACTGAGAGGGGAGGAGAAGATATAGAGGGAGAGAGACAGAGAGACACCTCCAGACCTGCTTCACCACTTGTGAAGCGACCCCCCTGCAGGTGGGGAGTCAGCGCTCAAACAGGGATCCCTGCTCAGGTCCTTGTGCTTCTTAATATGTGTGCTTAACCCAGTGCACCACTGTCCGACCCCAAGAGCACTGTCTTTTACCCAAGGGTTACATAAACTCAGTATCACTGACTATTAAGTATCCTGCAAAGTTTGGAAAACTCTGCTTTCACCAACTTGGGCTTCACTATGTGTGGAATGAGAACAGTGATACCTAACTGAAGGGTAATTGGGGTGCTAGAGTAGGATAATTAAATGGATTAATGGTTGTCAAAGTATCCATATGCTCCACCCCAACAGTGTCCCCTTTGTTCATATCTAGTAAGAAGAGCATAGTAGGGCTGGAAAGGTATCTCAGTATCAGGCCACAGGATTTGCATGCTAGAGAGCCTGGGTCTGATGCCCATGACCACATATGCCAGAAGTGAGTAGTGCTCTTGTCTCTCAGAAAAACAAATAAATTATATGTATATGTATGTGTATACGTATACGTATACACATACACATATACATATACATCCTCCAGGATTATTACTGGGGTTCAGTGCCTGCACTATGAATCCACTGTTCCTAGAGGCCATTTTCCCCATTTTTGTTGCCCTTGTTGTTGTTGTTATTGTCCTTGTTGTTGTTGGACAGGACAGAGAGAAACCGAGAGAGGAGGAGAAGACAGAGGGGGAGAGAATGATAGACACCTGCAGACCTGCTTCACTGCTTGTGAAGTAATCCCTCTGCAGTTGGGCAGTGGGGGCTCAAACTGTGATCCTTACACCAGTCCTTGCACTATGTAGGCGTAACCTGCTTTGCTACCACCTGGCCCCTCAAACAAATATTTTTAAAAGAGAAGTAGTAGTTACAATCATTGTAAGAATGAGCAATAATAATTATCAGAGAGTAATAATGATAGCAAGAGTGGTATTATAATATCATAGTACTAATTATATTGGGGTATCAGAAAAGTCATGATGCATTTCTGCATAGAAAAAAATATGTCATGATTTTTCTAACAGCCTAACAGTATCAATAATAATGATGATGATGGTGATATTAGAAACTATGCTGTGGTATTACAATAGTAATAACAGTGATACAATAGTAATAACAGTGATACAAGTATTCTAAAAATAGCAATAGTGGTACCAACAAAGTGATGAGTAATAATGACTATAATAATCATACATAAAATAGCAACAATACCACTATGATTACCAATAGGGTCTCTGAGAAACACTGTTATTTCATTCTTCCACTCATTTCTCAAGATCACTGTATGAAAAGGCAGTAATCTTTTCATCTCCACATCTCTCATGAAGGACTAGAAGCTGAATGAAATAGTGGTCAGGTGGCCTGTGGGTGTGGCGTAAGAACCTTTGATTCTCACAGGAGCTCAGCCAAAGGCCCTGGCAAAAAGTGAAGTGTTTCAGCATCCTTCCCCAGCTTCCATCTGCCTATGCTGGTACTTTCAGTCTCTTCAAATGCTTTGAAACAGAAAGTAGCAAGACACGAGGCTGCCTGCTCCAGCAGCTGAAGAATGGCTGTGATCTAATTCTTGATCTTGGGCTGAGCTATAAAGTGGTGAGCATGGGCTGCCACAGTGTCTCCTTTCTCCCAGAATCTCCTAAGAAATCTATGTCCCAGAAGTTCTAAGGTAATTCCTCTCTCAGACAAATCAACCCAAAGCTCCCAGATTTCTGACAACTGGAAAACTTTCCTTGTAACATTTCTTCAATAGTTATTTTCATCAGAGCTACTCCATTGATCAAAACCAAATTCCTTGATGGAGTTTGTGGCCTATCTCCTACCTCCTTCTCAGTCTCATGGTGGCTCAAACATCCTGCATGCCTGCTCACACCAGCTATGAGATATAGCTTAAATTCCTCCATGAGGTTTCTGAAATGTTCCCTCACTCCCACTGTTTGCTCTGCTAAGTATTTGACTTGCTTCTCTGCAAGCTGACCCTGACACTGTCAAACATTCTGTTTGTTCAGGACCACAGGGTGTCCCTAGACTGGGAATTTTCAGAGACAGAACTAGGAGAATCACAAGCAGAGTGGGACAAGCTGGCCATAACAACAAAATAATTCATCAATCATGACCAGTACCATGAAGCTTCCAGGGATCCGCGTTTATAGCTGATGGCTCACAAATGCTGGTGAGGTGCACACTGGATGTGCATGGCAGTGGATTGAGGGTTTGAGGGTTGAGAGTACAAAGGGAGAGGGGAGGGAAAGTCTGGTCCCATAGATCCAGACCAGTACCTCTTTGACTCCAAAGCACAGAGTCCGAGGTCCTGCTGTTCCCAGAGAACCTTCTCATTTCCTGAATGGCCCATTCAGCTCTAGGAGCAGCCTCTTCTCTGCCTTTCAACAGGATATTTCCATACTGTGTTCAGAGTGATTTTATGAGATAAAATTGACATTTAATTAAAACCTAGCACCTCTGTGGAGGTGTTATTTATCTATTTTTCAGTGTGTCTTCTGAGTCAAGCAGTGATGTTTAAATGTGTCAAGTGTTTGGTGGGCAGCAGTGAGGACATATATGGGGGGGGTGGGACATTTATAGATTTCTCTCATCACCTCGCTGGGCTCCTACCCATTTGGGCTTCTCATTTCTTTGGAAACTATTGGTAGTGGATGTTTTTATGTGTGTCTGGGACATTGTTTCATGGATACATACTCTACCCTGAGCATAAATTTCACCTGTGAGGTTTCCAAATGGGAGATGATAAGGATATTGAATATTGCTGGCCAAGATGAGGCATTTATTAAATGACACAGGTCTTTTGTGTACTCCATGCAACCTTTGGGGAATCAATTTTGTTCCTTTTGAGCCTCTCACTGCCCTCACCTATAAGTTGGACCAGCTGCAAGAATAAGCTCAGGAAAAAAGGGGGACTCACCACTGCACTGCAGGACGCCATCTCCTTGACCCGCAGCATGACCTCCTGGCTGAATGTTGTTGGCCAGAAGACCTGGGACACCAGTCCTCTGCTACATGCTTCCTGAGCAGTGAGCTTGCGGCCACAGAACAGCATTTCGTTGGCCTAGAAAAGCAAACTCAGGGTAAGGCTGAGAGCCTGGGTTTCTCCTACACTTGCTAGAGTCCCAGGACCTCACTGCAGGCATCTGCCCCTGCACTCCAGGCAGGACTACTAAACAGAGCTACATGCAAGTGGCTTATAACTTTGTATGTTTTTCTGAGACAAAAGTACATGGCTCTCACTATTTTTTTTGTAAAGAAGTTGTGTATCTTCCATGACTTGGTCTGCCCAATATCACTGTCAATGTTAGGCAGCAGAACTATGGGAGTGGGGAAAAAGCTTGGGCTGAGTGCATTTCAGAGCTGGTATCTCAGCCATAAAGACTGGTCTGGATGAATAGATGACCTAGCCTAGATGATGAAGCTCTGAGAGCTGTTCACACCAGAAGTGGTGGGAGAGCTGTTTTCCCCCTCTGGATACAGGCGACAGCCAGTGAGCCCAGGATACTGCTATGTCCCCCTTCTGCACAAAAATGTATCCTCACAGGAAGGAGGGACAGAGAACAAAGAACACAGTGCTAGAATTTCTAACCCCCCACCCCCTCCTGCCTATGGAGACTCCTTCTCTGAACCTGGCAATTAATTGAACCATTAAATCCCCCCATTAATCCAATTAAACTTTTTTCCTCACTGACAACCAAGAAAGTCCAAAGTAACAAATACCATACCACCAAGGTGGAGAGGTGAATATCTCCCCATGAGCCTGGGTTGTGCAGAGACACTGCCCCATGGTAAAGAGTGGAAAACACCCCTGCCTTCTGTGGTATCCTTTACAACTCACTTAGGGACTGGTATCCAAATACCATGCTCTTACAACCCCTGGATCTACATACACATGGGCTACACCTTTTTTCTGCTTGTCACAGATGAGTCACAGTGACCCAGAGGCTAATTTTTCATGCCGAATAGTGTACTTTGGAGAAGTCTAAAGACAAATAAATGCCACAATATTTTAGTGACACCTTTGTCTTAGGAAGGAGAAAGGAGAAAAAAACTCAGCAAAAGGAGCCAAACAGGACATAGCTGGTAAGGATATTTCAACAGTAACATTCCTGGAGTTTCAGAAATGAATGGAATATACAAGAGAAAGATAAGACTACACTTTTGACATTCTTGTGATCACAAAGGACAGGAAGAGTAGAACCATGCCAGGGCAAAGCTCAGATCTAAAGGGGAAGTGTATGCTTCCTGGGCTTGGGGCTTTTTCGGTTCTCTACCACCAAGGAGACTGGGGTCTGAAGCTCCCTGAGGTCCTGAATCTTGGTAACTATATTGTCCCACCTGTCATGCACCATGGTGGTGCCAACAGATTTGGGTTTGACAGTTGTCTCAGCTAGTCTTTTATTGCTACTCTTATTTCAAGTGACCATCAAATAGTGAGTGACAAGCCCACATATAATGTGAATGGAACGGGGTATTTAAAACCCTCCGAGGCTCACTTTGGAAGCCCTTGATAGGAATTTTCTTCAGCCTCTCACCCCCAGAACTTTATGCAATGTGTAATTTTCTATCCTATCTACAGATAGGATAGCAAAGGTTTACAGGGCTAGAGTAGAGAACAGCCTAGCCTATAAAGTCAGACACCTTGCTGTGGCTTGGGGGCTTCCCTGTGTGATCCTGAACCAATCTCTTTACCTTTCTGAACCTTGGTGTATTATCCCTCAGTGGATACCACCGAGCACCTCTGAGGGTTCACACTGAGAAGACACAAAGTAGAGACAGGGGTTATAAGGATGGAGACTTTGTGTCGCTCATTTCTGTGCTTTAAAGCAGCTAAGGTAACACTTGTACAAGCGGAGAGAGTTCACAGATATCTTTCAGTTGAAAGAAAGGAGAAGCACTGGCTAGAGGGTCACTTTAACTCTCCAGGTTTCAACTTCTTCCTATAAATCCATGGGTAAAGTGATGGCCTTTGCAGGTGTGAAGTTAGATCATTGTGCAGAAAATGTGTGGTACAGAATAAGTGGTCAGCGAAATTGGAGGTGGGTGAGTGGGGGGAGATACCTTAGCTGGGACAGTCAATTGAGTTCTCTGCAGCCTGAGTGCCCATGTGTTGTGGTGTGCAATGTGACACAATTTACAGTTTTATTTTATTTTACTTATTGATTGATTGATTGATTTATTGCCTTTCAGGGTTATCACTGGGGCTCAATGCCGGCACTATGAACGCACTGATCCTGATGGCCATTTTTTTCCATTTTATTGGATAGAACAGAGAGAAGTTGAGAGAGGAGGGGGAGATAGAGAGGAAGAAAGATAGAAACCTGCAGACTTGCTTTACCATTTATGAATAGTCCCCCTTGCAGGTGGGGAGCTGGGGGCTCAAACCTGGATCCTTGCTCAGGTCTTTGTGCTTAATACTATGTATGCTTAACTGCTTGGCCCCCTTACGATTGACACTTTCAGAATGGAAATATCAGAAACAGCAGGGGGAACCACATCTGCAACAACCTGTACAGACTCTCGGTATCAGCAGTACCTTACGGAGGGCCCACCAAGTCCTAGGAGTACTTAAGACCTAAAGGTTTCACACAGAACCTCAGTCTGTAGTGGCAAGAGACAACATATCTCCAGAATCCAAAAGCTGAGTAGTCACTGGACTCAGTTCACTGGGTTAGGAAAGAGATTGTACCTCACTGAGCTCACAAGGCTTGGAGGTTACTTGGTAGTTACTTGGGGATTAACCAGGAGTTTAATGGGAACTACCTGGGAATTACCTAGAGGAAGCCCAAGGGTTACCCAGAATTACTCTGTGGTTACTTGGGATTTACCTGGGGAAAACTTTTTAGAGTTGCTGGAATGTGAACACTTACTTAGGCAAGGAGCAAAAATGGATAGATCAAGAAAAGCTTCAGAGCATGCTGAGCCTTTCATACTCCACTAAGATAGTGTGTGTGTGTGTGTGTGTGTGTGTGTCTGTGTGTCTGTGTGTGTGTGTGTGTCTGTGTGTGTTGAACAGAAATGAGTATGAATTGCTGAAAGTTCATGGAGACCTCACTTGGTGTGGTCTGGAAAAATCAGACATGAGGGGAAGGGGTGGGTAAAAGAAGTTGTCAGGAACATCAGTCACAGCATAGAAAGCAAACAGTGGAAGGAACAAATAAAACTGTCACCAAATACGGTCACAGATGGTCCTATAATAGAAAGGTGGTGTTTTTCCTTTTATAAGAGGAGACAACCTACATCCACATATGCAGGTGCCAAGGACTTTTTGGAAGCCCAGTGCTCCTGTTCTGGAGGAGCTGAAGGAATGAATCATGTTTGTTCATTTCCCTTCTTCTAGGCACAGTTGTCACAAAGGCTACACAAGTAAACTTGAAACAACATCTTCTCACACTACAGCAATGGTGGTAAGTCTCAATAAGCAGGAAGACAGACACAGGAATTTCAGGATGCCTATTATTTTGCAGAGAAGGCAAACTTTCCTCCCTCACACCCTCCCTTTTTTCTATTGTTGATAGAGACAGACAATTGAAAGGAGAAGATAAAGATGGAGAAAGACATCTGCAGTACTGCTTCACCACTTGTAAGGATTCTTTCTTTCCTGTAGGTGGGGACCAGGGTCTTGAGCCTAGATCCTTGTGCACAGACATATATATATATATATATATATATATATATATATATATATATATATATATATATATGTTCTACTAGGTGTGCCTGGCCCCATAAAAATCAAATATTTGTGAAAACACTAAAGGACTACTGGAAAGAAATAGGAGTAAGGAGCTAGAAGTCAGTGAGCAGCCACCTCATAAGAAAGATAGGTAATGGGCCGGGCGGTAGCATAGTGGGTTAAGTGCATATGGTGTAAAGCACAAGGACCTGCATAAGGATCCTGGTTAGAGCCTCCAGTTCTCCATCTGCAGGGGGCTCACTTCACACGCAGTGAAGCAGGTATGCAAGTGTCTTTCTCTCCCCCTCTGTCTTCCCCATCTCTCTTGATTCCTCTCTGTCCTAGCCAACAACAACAACAATGATAAACAACAAGGGCAACAACAGGGAAAAAATAGCCTCCAGGAGCAGCAGATTCCTAGGGCCAGCACTCAGTCCCGGGAATAACCCTGGAGGCAAAAAAAAAAAAAAAAAGAAGAAAGAAAGAAAGAAAGAAAGAAAGAAAGAAAGAAAGAAAGAAAGAAAGACTGGCAACATATTGAGAAGTCAAGAGTTCAGTGAAAAACAACAAAACCCCAGAATCCAAGTAGTTACAAAATCCAAAATCCTGAGGAAATGTAGAATGGAATAGGTTGGGCAATTTCATGGAAGAGGTCACTGGGAATGGGATGGCACCTTCGTAGTGCTTCAGTGAGACTATAGGCTCATGGGGAGGAACAGCAGTGATCTTGTCTGCTGCAGTGAATGTGAGATCAGAACCCCCCTTTTACCTGCTCCTTTCTAGTGAGAGATGTGGGTGAGGCCTTTGCTCACATGGGAAGAAAGCTTGTGGTCACTCTTTGGTCACTCTATTTCTGAACAGAAAGAGAGCACTTTTGGATGTTATCCTGAAGAACAAGGAGTCAATAAAATGGGGAAATCTTGGAAGGGGGTGGTGATGACTGATAAAATTAACAACCCATTCTGATAGCGAGAAACTAAGAATATAAGCAGACTTATGGTGAATCATTCAACCTCTCGAAGTCTTCATTTTCTCCACCACCAACAGGGCAAGACAGGAGCAGTAAGTTCCCAGCATTGTGTGAGGCTAAGTGGAGACAGTTACGAGCAGAGCAGGGTTGAGGTGAATGTGTACAGCAGAAGGTTCTTTCTTTTTATAACTGTCAGTGGTGTCAGTTCCATAAAGGAGCAATGAAGGATGAAGGATACTAAGGGGAAGGAGGCATTCCTTATCCATCACCAACTGTTGTCATAAAAGCAGGGCTTCAGAGATAATAAGAGAGGGCTTGCAGACCTTCACATGGGAACAACGAAAGATGACAGGCAGATGTAAGTTCTGCTTTAGAACATACTGGTTAATGAGGTGGTGGAGAGGGTTCAGGTCCTGGAACATGATGGCAGAGGAGGACCTAGTGGGGTTGAATTGTTCTGTGGAAAACTGGGAAATGTTATGCATGTACAAGCTATTGTGTTTTGCTGTCAACTGTAATCCATTAATCTCCCAGTAAAAATAATAATTAATAATAATAATTATAATAAAGAACATACTGGTTAAGAACACATACAAGAACCAGACCATGTGTACATAAATCCTATAATCCTATGTAACCTCACACAACCCAACTCCCTGCTGTGACTCTATGTCCACATCTGTCACATGGGTCAGCAGCTGTCCTACTGATAATGCCAAGGGAGTGCATTCTATGCATCAGCTGTTACTGTTGCCCTGCCCCTGCCTGGACTTTCTGTTTTGTTTTGTTTTCTTACCAGAGCACTGCTCAGCTCTGGCTTATTATGGTGGTGCTGGAATTGACCTGGGACTTCAGAGCCTCAGGCACAAGAGTCTCTTTGCATAACCATTATGCTATCTACCTCTGGCCACCCCTTCCTGGACTTGTTTCTGGTTGAAACTGGTACAGAATCTGACCAAAGTCAACAATGGACTCTCCCACTTCACTCCATCACCACACTGACCGGTGCATGACACAGCAAGTTTCTCAACTTTGCTAACCTGAACTTCATCTGTAACATGAAAATCATAATCATTTTTTTCTTGGGGCTGAGAATGCCTAGGAAGTACTCAGCCTACAATCCCTTCCCTCTTCTTCCTGGATACACATCAGGACTACATTTCCCAGATCCCTTTGCATGAGTCCTGACCAATAATATTTAAGTAGAGGTGAAAGCACCAGCCCTCCTCCTCATGATAGGCCTGGCCCACAAAACCTCTGGGTTCTGCTCTCCTCCACTGGAGAAGATATATGGGTCCCCTCCCAAGAAAGTGTGAACTAACTTTCTGTACTGGGCAAAGACTAAGAAAGGAATTTTTGTTGTTTAGACTCCTGATATTGTTGGTTTACTTGTTAAAGCATAATATCTATACTTCTGAGGCTTTTGTGTACAATAAATGAGACAATGCATATAAAATGTTTAGGTAAACTAACTTAATTTAGCTATGAATGGACTTTGTTTGCTTTAAGTATTTAGCTAAATGTGTAGTTAAGTAAACTTACCTATATTCTGCCTCTCTATACAAACTATATATCACTAAATATTATATATATATATATATACATATATATTTCTATTTTTGTTCCCTTAAAGAAACAAAATACATGTTGAGCATGTGAACAGAACAGCAGAATAGTCATTTTTCTCATCTTCATTCTCTCCTGCTTCTGGTGTCTGCTCTCACAGCTGGAAGACTGTGGCATTGGCTTAGCCTCACTCCAGCTTCTCTGAGGAAGCAAAGAGTGAGAAGAGCAATAGATTCACAGTCTGGGAACATCCTAAGCTTTTATGCACACAAAGGACCACAGCTTAAAGCCAGGATGGAGGAGAGGTCTTGCTGGGAACTGAATCCAGGCACCCCAGAAAGGGAGCTCACTAGAGAAAGGAGGAAGCTTACCAGTGCGACTCCCAGGATCTGGGGAAAGGTGTATGAGGAGCAGCCGGCAGGTGTGAGGCGGATGGTGGCATAAGGGGTCTGAAACCAGGCCTTCTCGCTGGCCCACACGATGTCACAGAGGGGCAGGATAGAGGCTCCAAGGCCCAAGGCGGGCCCGTTGATGGCTACCACGATGGGCTTCTTAAACTGGATAAAGGCCTTCACAAAGTCCCTGGGAAAAGAGAGAAGGCCCTTTGTCACAATGACCACCAAGGCACACTGAGAACCATTTGGCACTCATGAACTTTGCCACAGCTGAAATAAGCTTCTTGGGATGCTGTGGGACACCCATAGGTCATCAATGGTGTGTGCCAAGCTGTCTCACCCAGGCATCAGTCCACTGAGCTGCAGTCACAAGTTTAGCAGACTCTGTGGTTGGTGCTAGACTTCCAGAGGGATACTACTGGGTGGCTGTCTGCCCTCTTTTACCCAGATGGTCTCAGGTCTTTTCCATTGTTCCAGCACTCCACCCAGTTAACACCCCATTCTATCCTCAGAAGTCTCCTTCTTCTTCTTCTTCTTCTTCTTCTTCTTCTTCTTCTTCTTCTTCTTCTTCTTCTTCTTCTTCTTCTTCTTCTTCTTCTTCTTCTTCTTCTTCTTCTTCTTCTTCTTCTTCTTCTTTTTTAAAGAAGTACAGCATGTGTGTGGATCTGGGTTCAATCCCTGGCACTGCAGATGATAGACTCGTGCTACAATTTGCCTGTCTGGCTTTCTCTTTCACAATAATAACATAAAAATAAGAAGCCATGGTTTGGACAATAAATTACATGGACACCCTAGATATTAACATGTTATATCTATCCTTTTTTCTTTTGCCATCAAGGTTACTGTTGTGGCTGCTGGGTGCCTGCACAATTAACCCACCACTCTCACCAGTCATTTTCCCTTTCTTTTTTCTTTTTGATAGAGACAGAGAGAAACTTAGATGGACAGAGGAGCTAAAGAGGGAAAGAGAGAAAGACACCTGTAGCCCCTGCTTCCCCGCTCAGGAAGCTTCACCCCTGGTGGCTTGAATCCAGGTCTGTGCACATGGTAATGTGAGTCCACAATAAGCTGTATAATGTTCAGCCCCCTACATCTACCCTAATGATCTCCCTACAGCTACCTTAATGATCTACCTTAAGGAAGACAATCTGAATGCTAAGGTCCAGAATCAGAACTAAAAGGGGGGTGGTGGTAGCAAGGAGGCACTTTTTGACCTCAGGAAGAGCCAAATATATATTCTAACCACACTGAATAAATAGAATAAATAGCTTCAGGAGGTATGAATTCCTCATTATTGAGGCTTTTCTAATTTTGGCTTAATGACCACTTTGGCTGATGTTGTGAATGGAATTTGAACTTTAGGTAGTGAGCATGTGTGGGAATTGATGATATTCAATGTTTCTTAAAATATTGGTTGTAAATTACCCAAAATGATGCAAGATTCATCAAAGATGACTCTAGAATGCTGACAAGGTATACCTGTCTGAAGTTCGATATAACCAAAATTGGGGAAGTATACTGGGCTCTGCTGGAGGTGTAAGGCATTTAGAAGTGTAGTTACAGAGTTATGGAGTGTTATGTATCCCCAGTCTTCTGCATCAAGCAAGGCTAGTAAATCTTCTCAACTTATTATGGAGAGCCCTGCGATAGTTTTTACTTCCTTTGCCTTGTAGTGTTTTTATTTATTTATTTATTTTTGCCTTTCCCCTAAATTCTTCCTAAGATCTAGAAAAAAATAAATTATTGTCATCTGGGTCTTAGTACTGGTACTATGACACTATGAATCAAACTGTTCTCTGTGGCCATTTTTCCTTTTTTTTTTTTTTTTTTTGTGGAGTGAGAGAGACCTGCAGACCTGCTTTACTACTTGTGAAGCTTCCTCCCTCCAGGTGAGAATGGGGTGGGTGGGGGCTTGAACTTGGGTCCTTGTGCATGGTAACATGTATACTTAACTGAGTGTGCCAATGCCCAGTTTCCAAAATCTAGAAATTTTTCAGTTATCTAGACAAGAAGGGAAGATCCAAAATGTCTGCTAAAGCCTGAATTTTTCATAATTCTCAGATGAAGATTGGGAATTTATAAGAACTTACAAGAATAAAATCTAAATTCCTGACCTCACTCTTGGTCTGCTTCTATTTACATCTCCAGGCTTACCTACTGTCTCTCTCACCCCTGCTCACTATGCACGTGCTGCATGGGCCTTCTGAGAGTTCTCTAAACACAACCTTATCACAATTTGCAATTATCCCAATTATTTGCTTGCTTACCTGTTGTTGCATTCTCCTCCCTTCAGCTATTTAAGTAAACCCATGGGTCTGTCATGTGCACTGATGGGTCACCATACATAGTAGAATTAGTCATTCAGTAAATGACTGTTGAATACATATTGTAATCTCCCAGAACAAGAACAAAGACTACAGTAGTGTGGCAATGATGAACTCATCATCCACTTGGATTCACTTCCCTTTCTTCCTAAACACATTGCTAGAATACATTTCTTAGCCTTCCTTGAATTTATTGCAACCAGGAAGCCAAGTACTGGCCAATGGGATAAGAAGAAACAGATATCATGTATAGGCTTGGTGGAGACACCTGCAACCACACACTCCTTAGAACCCTTTCATCCTAATGAGCAGTGCAGTTTCAGAAGACATTTGCAACTTACAAGTGGAAGGAGTCTGGATTCCTTAGTCATCACTTGAAAGATAACCAGGAGTTAATTAGTCATGTCAGTTTTAGGTTCACACATATGGGGAGGGGCGTCCTATCATAATTGAGCTATTACATATACTTGATTCACCAGCTAATACTTAACTAATAAAAGCGTTGAGCTGTTTATACTGTCTCAGCTGATACTCTTTTCCCTCAACTTTTAGAAAAAGTGCAGGTATTCATTTTGATATGTTGTGATCGGATTCAACTCTGTACAGGCTGCATATTGTGCAGCTGGGATGGGGGTATCTTATCACTGTATGTCATTGGGAAGACATCACCTTAAACCCAGATTTGTATATTTCCTGACTTTAGAATGATTCTGATGAAAGGGTGAGTATCTTTTGGGTCCCAAAAGCAGCTGACCCTAAAAGACATAGAGAAGGAGTCCTGGCATCAGATCCTTCTAATTCCTGGTTTTCCAATAGCCCATTACCTAACTTTCTAACTTCAAGGCAACAATCCCTTGTCTGAACAAGTACGTTTCACGAAATGAAGTCTGGAGTTTATGAAGGATATAGGGGTTATTTTGCTTTGTTTCAGAGAGACAGAGAGGGAAAGAGGTAGAGGGAGAGAGTAAAAGAGACCATAGCACTGAAGCCTCCTTCAATGCAGTGGGGACTGCTTTTGAATCTCGGTTGAACACATGGAAAAGCAGTGCACTATCCAAGAGATATTTTTCCAGTCTGAAATAGGGCCTCTTTACAGGGTCCTTAGAACCACAGGGTTTGGATGACTGTTAGCAGACATTCCACTCTCAAATGCCTCTATTCAGTTCTGGAATTTGGGGTTTCATTTTTGGGAGGGGCTTCAGTAGCCATCAAGCCAAATCTTAGGTGTGGTACAGAACTCCCTCCCTAACACCTGAAGATGCATCACCCAGCTTACATGAAACATTTTCAATAAAAGAGGATTTTCCCTGTTAAGACATTTTATGTGAACTTCTTAAATATCCCCTACACTTGGTTCATCATCCACAGGACAGTCCTGCAGAAGCTGATCCCCATTCTCATGGTCTTCCAGAGCCTTTCCTTTCTAGAACCCAGAGCCTTTCACTCTATGGCTTCCAACTTGAGCTCTGTGTTCGAACAGCAGGGCTCCTCAGGAGGGATGAGAGAACAAGTACCCACAGCTCCAACCCTCCAATCCTAGCCCCTGCTATTATCATCCAGGCAGCTTTGTCAGCTCATTTCCTGGATATAAAAGTGATGTAGAGACAGAGACTTCCCTCCCCAACCTTTCCTCTCACCTCAAGCAAAAAGATCTCTATCAGAAAGGCCCAGGGACAGTGGAGGACAGATAACAAACAGGATATTGCATTACAGACCATGCCTCTGGGAGAGGCATGACTCATGGCTATGGGCTGTGCTGGGGAGGTGGCACTGTCATCCTCAGTGTTATGGGTGACCCTGATGACCATGGCCCTCAAAGTTTCCTTCATTCAACCTGCACCCTGTGGCTTCTGGCCATAAGAGTTGCTGCTCTGATGAAGTTTTGGGGTGGGGTAGTAGTACTGACATCTTGGACAAGTTGCCCAATCTCTGGAGCCTGTTTTTCCTTATTTTAAGTAGGGTGCATCCCACGGGGCATGTGAGAACTAAAGAGAGTGCACACAGGACCTGTCACACAGACTGCCCTGATTGTTGCTGCTGTATTGATGCTCAGTGCTGCTGCTGGGATGGGAACAATACAATATCATTCCACTCTCAGAATGGAAGCAGCTCTTGGCTACAAGAGACTCAGATGCAAAATGTTGTTCAAGGGGATGTTTTGGATTTTACCTGGAGCAACTGCCATTCATTTGGGGAATGGGTTACTTATTCCCTTTAGGAATTAGAGGCAGCCCTCCTATTGTGCAGATCCACAGTTAAGCTGGCTAGTCTGGGGCCTCTGAGCCTGAGATGTGCCTGGTGACATTATCCTGGGATCCCCCCAAGTTGCTTTAAGAGTGCACTCCACTATTAGGACTAGACTAAGCTAGAAGTAGCAAGAGGAGTCAGAGCAAAATTGCATAATGTACACCAGAAGTTCATTTGGGCGATCTCATTATTCCTTCCATCGTTTTTACTGTTCCCATTTTGCAGACGCACCAACAGGTTTTGGCAGTTCCCAACACACCCATGGCTGCAAGACTGGCTTGCAGTGGAGGTAGATTTGCTCAGGCAGCCTGCTCCTGAACTCCACACTGATTATGGAAACCACCTTTAAGGAGGTGCTGTGGGCAGTCTCTCTTTTTCAGGATGAGGTCGTGGCATTGTCCAGGTCATGTGTAGAAATTTCTGCTGAATGAATCACCCAAGCTTGTTGCACATCTGCTAATTCATTCAACCATCTGCAGAGCATACTGGGCCATGTGTGTGGCCATTTTCCTCAGAAACAATGAGGAGGGGGTGACAGCACTGCTGAGAAGTGTCTGGGCCCTGGAGGCTGACCCAGCTAAGAGTATATTCCAAAAAGAAGTGCATGGATATCAGTGGGTTATATGTTTCTGTGGCCAAAAAACATTTGAGCCATGAGAGGTGCCCACATTTTTTCACAAGAGACTTCTCATACAGGAAACTCTGCAGGTGTGGGGACAGAACTACTGTGTAGTCTAGACTCACAGTGCTTTGCCAGAAATCTAAAACGTTCCTGGAAATGCATCTCTGCCACATCATGTCCCAAAACTCTGAGTGTGGCCTCTGAAGGGAGCACCCTGAGGCGAGTGGACTGAGGTCTTTCTATACAAGTTGGTAGTAATCAGCCAGCCTGCATCACTTCCAGATCCCACAGCAAGGTAGTCTGGGTTCCCCCAGAACACTTCACCCCTCCCCTCCTTGCTTCACCTTTCTCTTCACCCTCTTTCTCTCATAACCATCTTTTCTCTTGAAAAACAAAAGGGATCATTTTATTCTTCAAACAGTAAGTGCTCTCAGTAATGGTGCAGAAACCTCTTGGCCAAGACAGATTGAAGTTCTCAACTGCACTGCACATTAGAACCACTGAGGAATCCTAAACCCAGAGATGTGCTGGCCCTGCCCCAGACTGATTAATTCCACATCTTCTGGGGTGGGGGGGGGTGGGGTTACTGCCAAGCAGCTGGGGTTTAAAAGGCTCCCTGGGGACTCCCTGTGCTGCTAGAACTAAGAATTGTCAGTCCAGGGGACATCCCAAAACCCTCTCCTTGAGAGCCTGCCAGTTCAGCAGTCGGGACTTTTTGCTCCCTTCGATGCACAGGAAGGAATTCCCTCTGCCTTCTTGTCTTCTGCTGTGCCTGAGAGAAGCTCACTTGCCTGATGAGAATATCTGAATTTCACTGGCTGTAGTTCTCTAAAGGTGCACTGATGTGTTCCCTCTTTCCTTGACATGGGGACTTTTACTTTGGAGTCCCCTGCCTTACTACTTAGCCAGGCAAGTTAAAGACAATTTTGGCTCCAGGTCTCAACCTCATTCACAACTCACTACAGCATTCCACAGCTAATGATTTAACGTCTGTCTGCCTCTTTCCTCTTCTTCTCTATTGGTTTGGTTATCTAAGACCTCATGAGACCAAGGGGTATGCTGAATCAGCACTGGGTCTAAACATGGTGCAGCTGCAAGCACCTACCCTTCCCATGCTGGAAGACTAATAACAGCTGTGAGTTCAGCTAAAAGCCCTTGTCAGAAGTCAAACTTATTTGCTTTTAATAATGTGTAAAGTATGGAGAAAGACCTACCCTTCAATGTCCCCAAAGAGAAATTTATTTTAGGGATAAGTTAATACTCTCAGGATCCCAACTTTTATCTCAAAGGTATTTAGAGAGGTGGAAACACCCCCCATCTCCACTGGGTCTGCAAAAGCACAGCTGTCCAGAAAACCCCTCCCTGCTCCTCTCCAGTGATGAACCATGTTAGTTCCAGGGTACAGGAGCATCCAGAAGATCAAAGATTTCACCATCAAGCAGAGGCAGGAGAGTAGTATGGGTAAAATATGGATAATATCAGATGCAAGGTTTCATGAGAACTAAAATCTCTCCTTGACGAGAAGAACAAAGTGGTACATAACCCAGAAAGAGAACAAAGACATCCTTAATTGGAACAGACAGATACATTATGCCTTCCAAAAATTCAAATTTCAGGTAAACAACAACCAATCTGTTAGTGTACATATGACCCACACATAGCATGGGATATACATATGCAAAATATGTTGTTGTTTGGAATGTATATTTAACTGAGCAGGCTGAATTTTTATGTGCTAAACTTGGCAACGCCATGCAGGTCTAGAAGTGTCCAATTGAGGCAAAGCTCACCTGATGGCTTCAGCAATCCGGGTACTCTCCTTCCGCCGGTCACTGGACAAACGGCCTATTAGGTAGGAGTAATCCAGTCCGCTGCAGAACACACTACCCACAGCGCTGAGTAGTAGCAGCTTGCTGTCGTCTGTGGCAGCATTGCAAAGTGCTCGTCGGACCTCCTTCATGATCTGCAGGCAGAGATGGATGTTCAGAATATTAAGGTTCTCAGATCTCATCACAAAGAGACAAGTAAACCTGTGCAGGGATCTTCCCTGAACAAGCAAAGAATCACCAAAACCAAGACTCCCCTGGGCCTTCTTGAAGCAGGTGAAGATGGAGTCACTGGCTACAGACTTGGAAGCCTGGATTGAAGTCATTTAATCCATAGCAAATCATCATGCAGCATTAGCTTGCTTAGTCCTAAGTCAAGATGTGGAAAGCCACGGTGAGGTATGAAAGTCATCTCCAAGAGGTCCAGGTTAACTATACACACGGCCAACCTTAAATCAACTATGACTCTCTTTAATTCAACAAAGACAACACATAAGTGGTACATGAGGAGTGGGCTTTGGTATAGCTCCATAATATGGTGAAGATGCTAAGAAAAATAACGGCCAAACATAAATTTTGTATCAAGCTAGACTATCAGTTAAAAGCAAGAGTAAAAACTAGTTATTTTCTATAAAAGTGTTTACTGGTCCTAAAACCAGTAAACTCTCACTGAAAGAACTAAAGAAGATTTACTTCAGGAAGAAGGTGTATTCAGAAAGAAAAACTCACATGCAAGGAACACCAGAACCAGCATGGAAACAGGGGAATGCATTGATAAATCAATTTAAGAACTAACTATAAAATTCTAATATTGATTCCTATAAAATAAATAAAAACTTTAAAAATCACAATATTGATATTGATTACTTGTGGTGGAATAAGTAGAAGGCAGAACTCCACCTATGCAGTAATATTGTATAAGATGAGAGTTGGGATTGTAGCAGTAGTTCATGGTTATAGGCTAAAGAGTTGTGAAGAGGAAGTGATTTTATGTGGACTTTGGTCAGTGTACATAGCTTAAGGATGGCATCTTAAAATATAATAATTGAGGCCAGCTGAGTGCACATACTATAATGTGCAAGGATCTGGTTTCAAGCTCTTAGTCCCTACCTGCAGGGGGAAAGCTTCTTGAGTAGTGAAATAAGTCTGCAGGTATCTCTCTGTCTTTCCCTCCCCTTTCAATTTCTGTCTCTTATCAAATAAATTAAATATATATATATATATATATATATATATATATATATATATATATCATAATGAATGGAGATGAGGTGATATAAAGAAATGTCGGGCTGAGCTTCACTAACGGGAGACAGACGACCAGGGACTCATGGCTGGGTTGTACGCAGTATCTCTTTATTCATGCAGGACGCAGTGCAATCTATACCAAGCTAAGCTAAAACCAACAACTAACTAAAACGAACAGTGTTGTCTTTATATATACTTCCCAAGTAGGGTGTGAACAGGATATGACGCAGAGAGGGTGGAGAGAAAAGTGACTGGTGAAAATCAGGGTGTGACAAGGAGAGGATCAGGGTGTGACAAGGAGAGGGGGTGGAGCAGGTGAGAATTGTACCACTAAACCACCAATGCCCTGGAGGGAAGGTGGTGCTTTATGTAAATGTAAAAGTGATTTATGTAAATAGACAGCAGTGGTTATGTAAATAGAATACAGTGGTTATGTACATAGAATGCAGTGTTAAGCAGGGGGGATTTAAACCAAATGAAACAGAAGGGGTTTTTAAAAGCAGAATTAGAAGATACCAACAAAGAAAGATTAACCACCCATTCCAATAAAAATTAAAGGAGAAGGGAGTTGGGTGGTAGCGCAGCGGGTTAAGCGCAGGTGGTGCAAAGTGCAAGGACCGGCATAAGGATCCCAGTTTGAACCCCCGGCTCCCCACCTGCAGGGGAGTCGCTTCAAAAGCAGTGAAGCAGGTCTGCAGGTGTCTATCTTTCTCTCCGCCTCTCTGTCTTCCCCTCCTCTCTCCATTTCTCTCTGTCCTATCCAACAACAAAGACATCAATCATAACTACAACAATAAAATAGCAAGGGCAACAAAAGGGAATAAATAATAAATAAAAATATCTAAAACTATTAAAGGAGAAAAGTAATTGCTGAAAGTATCAAGTACTTGCCTTGGGGGAACTGATAAATAACAGGAGATAATAAGTGAACAGATTGTTAAAGATGCAAGCTTAATTATCCATTAGAGTTAAAGATATGATGGGGAGATACTATGTGAGCAGGATTTTTATTATAGTTTTAAAAATATATTTATTTGTTTACTTATTTATGAAAGGAATAATAATGGACAAGAACACTTGCTCAGCTCTGGCATAAATGGTGCCAGGGATCTCACACATACATATCCTGTGCTGAGCCACCTCCCTGGCCCTTGTTTAATTATTCTTTGAAAAGAATCCTCCACTTAATAAATACTTCAAGGTGCTACAGATTGCGTATAACATTTTTTTTTTTTTTGCTTCTAGGGTTATCCCTGGGGCTTGGTGCCTGCACTATGAATCTACTGCTCCTGGAGGCTATTTTTTCCTTTTGTTGCCCTGTTATCATTGTTGTCGTTATTGTTGTTGGATAGGACAGAAAGAAATTGAGAGTGAAGGGGAAGACTGAGAGGAGGAGAGAAAGATAGACACCTGCAGACCTGCTTCACTGCTTATGAAGTGACTTCCCTGCAGGTGGAGAGCCGGGAGTTCCAACCAGTATCCTTATGCTGGTCCCTGAGCTTTGCACCATGTGTGCTTAGCTCTGCTGTGCTTCCACCTGGCCCCCTCAACAACATTTTATTCCAAACAAAAATCTGGCAACATAGTAACTCCTTGGTTATGCCTACCCTGCAGGTGTGCTGGGAAGACTTGAAAAAATGGGTAAGTGGCCCAAAGTGACCCTTAATGTTGTTTTCGATGGGTTATGTTGTTTTCACCGGGCTGGCTTCATAGGTGGGTAACAGATGACCAGGGACTCATGGTTGAGCTGTAGGCAGTATCTCTTTATTCATGCAGGACGCAGCACAATCTAAGACGAGCTAAGTTAAACTCAAAGTACAGTACCGTAAAACTCACAATGCTGTCTTTATATATACTTGCCAAGTAAGGTGGAAACAGGATGTGACATAGAGAGGGTGGAGAGAAAAGTGACTGGTGAAAATCAGAGTGTGACAAAGAGGGGGCAGATTAGGCGAGAATCCTATCACTGAACCACAAATGCCCTGGAGGGAGGGTGGAACTTGTTAACAGTGGTTATGTAAATAGAATGAAGTGGTTATGTAAATAGAATAGTGTTAAGCAGGGGGGATTTAAACCAAATGAAACAGAAGGGGTCTCATGTATACCAACACTTAAGAGGCAGGACCATGAAGCAGATCTCACCTCAACAACCCCTCACTAATACCACACTGTAGGATGACCTAAATAAACGCATGGATTTTTGTAGGGGGGAAAAAAGGGCTTGATATCAGTCTGAATCCAGAATTTCCCAGCTGTGTTCTGTGAGGACAGGAGAAAGACTTTCCATTCTAACAGCACAGAAGCCACATATACTCATTTTTAACATCAAAAAATAAAAAAGGCTACTATCTGGTGGGTCCTTTAATCCAACTGCTTCTAGAAATAGATACCATCTCATCCAAATATGAACTCTGTTTCTCCAGGAGGCAAGCAAATGAAAGCCTACTGTAAAGACATGAGCTGCACCTGTACATGAGACTCAAGAGTAGTCCCTTGAGAGAGGTCACACTTACATGTCAACCAGTAAAAGCAAAAGCAAACAAAACAGCCTCCTCTTAGGAATCAAATGGAAGGTAATTCTGCATTTCATTCATGCAATAAAAGTGTTAACTCTATTTGTAATAAAAAAATACCTTTTCTTTTCTTGTATTGATCCATCTGAGCTGGTCTGACTGGTGAGGTTCCACTTTCTTCAAAGTCTCCTCACTTTATAATTGAACTATTTAAAACAGTAAATATTCTAAGAATCATTGCACACTCCTTTGCTCTTTTGAGCAGATTACGGGTACACCTGTAACTGCCTTTCCATAGTCACTTTTTAGCCTGTGACATAGAGCAGTGGCCTCAGAAGTTGTGGGTGTGCCTATGTAACAAATGGTCTTAAACCACTATGCATTTTTAAGTCCTAAATCTGTTCCTGAGATTTATTGCCCTCCTTATGCACTTGCTCCTGCTGCTAAGAGCTTGCTAGAAAAAACATACTTCTCCCCTGCTACTTGTAGCTTTTGACCTGCTATGAAGCTGAAAGTAGATAGTCAAATCTATTAGAAATGTATATAAAGAGAGAATAAGGTTGGGCCATTCTCTCTTTCATCTTATTTTTACTAGTGCTTTAATAATGGCGTACTGCATTATAAGATTACAGGAGTATAATTCCACACCATACCTACCACCAAAGTTCCTTTCCATCTTTCCATTTCATTTTTTTTTTTTTTTTTTTTTTACCAGAGCACTACTCAGCTCTGGCTTATGGTGGTTCAGGGGCTTACATCTGTAAATTTTATTTATTTGTTTGTTTGCTACTTATTTATTTTTACCAGAGCACTGCTCAGTTCTGGTTTATGGTGATGCTGGAAATTAAACTTAGGGCCTTTGATGCCTCTGGCATGAAAGACATATTATATAACCATTATGCTATCCTCCCACCCCTTCATTTCATCTTTACTGCTGAATTTGGTTCATCTCAATTGTGACCACCTTTATAAAAGCTTTCCAAAATATCCCCAACTAAATGGAATCTCTTCCTCCTCTGGACACCCTTAAGTATTTTGTCTTATCTAAGCAGTAACTAGGTCTGACTCTGCTTAGTTAATTGGGTGGTTTTGGGTAAACATACCCCATATATTTTAAACCTTGGCAGTGACACTTAAAGTGTAGGTTAGACACCAGGCCTGTGATGTCAACCCTCCAGCTTCAATACTCTGGTGAGGCCTTTCCTAGCTCATAGGACTCCTTAGTTCCATTTTGGGTGGCACACCCCCTAACAAAGTTATAGAACCTAGATACATACCAGGACCCATGAGATAGAACACATGTGCACATGTATCCATAACTAAGGGGGAAAATATATACCTTAAAGTAAAAGTAAATAATAGTCTACAGTGACTCAAGAAGTGCAGCAAGCAAGTAGACCTAAAAAAAGACAACATAAAGTACTTCGTCAAGTATTTTCTACTTAGATTTAGATACCCTCCTCACCTACTTCCTATTTAACTTCTCTCAGTCACTCTAAGGTTGACCCTGTAAGACAAAGTAAGGACTAAAAAAGATGGATAAGGGCAAAGGCAAGCACACTTTAATGATGGCCCTTTTGATCACTACCAGGTGACTCTATCATCTTGGGGCCCTAGTCAGGGAATCCTAGGATTCCCACATAGATATGATGGGCCTAGACCTCTAACAGAACCCTTTCTTCACCATCACTGGTCATCTCCATCAGGAACATAATAACCCTCTTGTGGGCCTCTACAGGACCTTGCCCTCAATGTGGAACAACAGTGGTAGAAACTGCCTCCCCACCCCCCAACCCCTGCTCTGAAGGAAGGCTGGTCAACATTCTCTACCACTCGAGGAAGATGGGTCCTGCAATGAGTGCAGCCCAGAATGTTCCTAGCTATGACCATAGAATGTGAGTTCAGACCAACATGGATGCAGAAGTTACACAGGTTCCTGTGCTAAATATGAATAGATATGGGCCCAAGGTGAGATCAATGGGGCTTACAATTAATAGTATTATATAATTTCCCCATACTTGGGAGCTACTCTTTGCCCTGATCCAGTTTTCTAGTCCTATTTCCAACTCTGGACAATACTATTAGCCCACCTGCATATTAGCTGTTGGACCCAGGCAAAAATTAGTAAAGTCATGCCCCGCCTTGGAATATACCTAAAATAGATTTGCTAGCTTCTTCCAACATGAAAACTCCAAGTCTCATCTGCTCTTTTCTTACCTTTAGATTCCAGATTCCTGATTATTAAACTATTTGATCTGCTTTCTATCTTAATGCTTTTCAGCCACCAAGTTACAGATGCTACCATGACACCAACCTGGCTCCCCTGGGCAGACGACTTCACCAATGTGTCCTGGAATCCTACCTGATAAGAGCCCTACCCCACTAGGGAAAGACAGAGACAGGCTGGGAGTATGGATCGACCTGCCAACACCCATGTCCAGTGGAGAAGCAATTACAGAAGCCAGACCTCTCACCTTCTACATTTCATAAAGATTTTTAGTCCATGCTCCCAGAGAGATAAATAGGTAACCTTCCAATGGAGGGGATGGAATACGGAACTCTGGTGGTGGGTACCCCTCTTATCCCACAATCGTGTCAATCATTATTAAATCACCAATAAATTTAAAAAAAAAAAGTAGGTTGGAGCTGTGACTCAGTTAGCAGAGTACAGGACTTGCATGTATTCGTCCTTAGATATGATCCCCAACACTTTATGTTGGAGTACTGTTTTGATCTCTTTAATACAATAAACACATATGGAAGGAAGGAAGGAAGGAAAGGGTAAGAAATGAAGGGAGAAATTAAGAGAGAAAGAAGGAAAGAAAGGAAGGAAGGAAGGAAGGAAAGAAAAAAAGAGAAAAAAGAGCTAGCATTGCACTGTAGGTAGCTCACTTGGATAGCTTGCCTGCTTTTGCGCAGGTGCCAGTTCAATTTACCTCACTGAGGGAAGTTTCAGTGCTATGGTGTTTTTACTTTTTCCCTTTCCCTCTGCCTCTATCTCTCTCTACCTGAAAAAGTTAGCTGAGAGCAGTGAAGCCCTGGCAAAAACAATGAAACAGTAGTCTACTTATCTAGATAACCCCTGTAATCCCCTAGGGCAGAATCCTACCCATAATGTAATTTAATAAATTCTTATTAAACTGAGTACACAATTTGCCTCCTTAATATACAGTCTAATGGAAGGAACATTTAACAAGTTACCACACAGACAGATGTAAAGTAATAACTGGGATAAGTTTCAGAAGGGAAGGGTGCACAGTCCTAGGAAAGCCTAGGAGAGAGAGAAAGTTGACCCTAATAGGGAGGTGAGGAAAACTCCTGTGAACTGACAACAGAGCTGAGAAAGAAAAAGGGTCCCGTAAGGTGGGGAGAGGAATGGAAGGCTGTTTCAGTCATAAAGATGGATATGTTCAGAAGCCTTGGGGGCAAGTGTGAGCATGAGAGAGAGCCAGGAGTGCAGGAGAGAAAAGTGTATGAGAAGAGATGGAGAGAGAGTTTACCAGCCACACGGGTCATCTTAAGGCTATGATTCTTATCTAGATTGATGAGGAACAACTGATGAGTTTGTGTGCATATGCACGTGCACAAGTGTTTAGAAGGAATAACTTGATAAGAATTGTACTTTATTATTTTGTTTTTTTAAATTTATTTCTTTATTGGGGAATTAATGTTTTACATTCAACAGTAAATACAATAGTTTGTACATGCATAACATTCCCCAGTTTCCATTTAACAATACAACCCCCACTATGTCATTTATCATCCTTCATGGACCTGTATTCTCCCCACCCACCCACCCCAGAGTCTTTTACTTGGGGGCAATATGCCAATTCCATTTCAGGTTCTACTTGTGTTTTCTTTTCTGATCTTGTTTTTCAACTTCTGCCTGAGAGTGAGATCATCCCATATTCATCCTTCTGTTTCTGACTTATTTCACTTAACATGAATTTTTCAGGGTCTATCCAAGATCGGCTGAAAACGGTGAAGTCACCATTTTTTACAGCTGAGTAGTATTCCATTGTGTATATATACCACAACTTGCTCAGCCACTCATCTGTTGTTGGACACCTGGGTTGCTTTCAGGTTTGGGCTATTACAAATTGTGCTGCCAAGAACATATGTGTACACAGATCTTTTTGGATGGATGTGTTGAGTTCCTTAGGATATATCCCCAGGAGAGGAATTGCAGGGTCGTAGGGTAGGTCCATTTCTAGCCTTCAGAGAGTTCTCCAGACTGTTCTCCACAGAGGTTGGACCAATTGACATTCCCACCAGCAGTGCAGGAGGGTTCCTTTGACCCCACACGCTCTCCAGCATTTGCTGCTGTTACCTTTTCTGATGTATGACATTCTCACAGGAGTGAAGTGATATCTCATTGTTGTCTTTATTTGCATTTCTCTGACAATCAGAGACTTGGAGCATTTTTTCATGTGTTTCTTGGCCTTTTGGATCTCTCCTGTGGTGAATATTCTGTCCAAGTCCTCCCCCCATTTTTGGATGGGGTTATTTGTTGTCTTGTTGTTGAGTCTGGCAAGCTCTTTATATATGTTGGTTATTAAACTCTTATCTGATGTATGACAATGTAAAGATCTTCTTCCATTCTGTGAGGGGTCTCTTGGTTTGGGTAGTGGTTTCTTTTGCTGTGCAGAAGCTTTTTAATTTGATGTAGTCCCATAGGTTTATACTTGCCTTAGTCTTCTTTGTAATTGGATTCGTTTCATTGAAAATGTCTTTAAAATTTATGCAGAAAAGAGTTCTGCCAATATTTTCCTCTAAGTATTTGATAGTTTGTGGTCTAACATCCAAGTCCTTGATCCACTTGGAATTTACTTTTGTATTCGGTGAAATACAGTGATTCAGTTTCATTCTTCTGCATGTTTCAACCCATTGTTTCCAACACCATTTGTTGAAGAGACTCTGCTTTCCCCATGTAATAGTCTGGGCCCCTTTGTCAAAGATTAGATGTCCATAGGTGTGGGGCCTCATTTCTGGGCTCTCAATTCTATTCCACTGGTCAGTGTGTCTATTCATGTTCTAGTACCAAGCAGTTTTGATGACAATGGCCCTATAATACAGTTTGAGATCTGGGAGTGTGATGCCTCCGGTTCTGTTCTTTTTTTCTCAAGATTGTTTTGGCAATTCTAGGTCTTTTCTGGTTCCAGATAAACATTTGTAGCATTTGTTCTATTCTCCTAAAAAATGTGCTTGGGATCTTGATGGGGATAGCATTAAATTTGTAGATGGCTCTGGGTAATATATTCATTTTGATGATGTTAATTCTTCCAACCCATGAACATGGAATATCTTTCCACTTCTTTGTGTCTTTTTCAATTTCTTTGAGTAGTGACTCATAATTTTCAGTATACAAGTCTTTCACTTCTTTGGTTAGGTTTACTCCTAGATATTTTATTGTTTTTGTTGCTATAGTAAAAGGAATTGATTTCTGGATTTCAGTTTCTTCTTAGTGTTTGCATAGAGGAATGCCACTGACTCCTGAATGTTAATTTTGTAGCCTGACACCTTACTGTATTGCCTGATGATTTCCAAAAGCTTCTTGCTGGATTCCTTAGGTTTTTCCATGTATACTATCATGCTGCAAATAAGGAGAGTTTGACTTCTTCTCTTCCAATCTGTATCCCTTTAATTCCTTGCTCCTGCCTGATTGCTATGGCAAGAACTTCCAACACTATGTTGAATAGTAGTGGTGATAGTGGGCAGCCCTGTCTAGTACCTGATCTGAGTGGAAATGCTTCCAGTTTTTCACCATTGAGTATGATGTTGGCTGTAGGTTTGCTATATATAGACTCCACTATCTTCAGGAATTTTCCATCTATTCCCATTTTTTGTAGTGTTTTGATCATAAAGGGATGTTGTATTTTGTCAAAGGCTTTCTCTGCATCTATTGATATGACCATGTGGTTTTTGGTCTTGCTTTTGTTGATGTGGTGGATCACATTGATTGATTTACGTATATTAAACCAACCTTGCATGCCTGGGATAAACCCCACTTGGTCATGATGAACAATCTTTTTGATATACTGCTGTATCTGGTTGGCTAGAATTTTGTTCAATATTTTCACATCTATGTTCATCAGAGATATTGGTCTGTAGTTTTCTTTTTTGGTTGTGTCCCTGTCTGCTTTTGGTATCAGGGTGATGTTGGCTTCATAGAAGTTGGCAGGGAGTATTCCAGTGTCTTCAATCTTCTGGAAGACTTTTAAAAGTAGAGGTATTAGTTCTTCTTTGAAGGTTTTGTAGAATTCATTTGTAAAACCATCTGGTCCAGGACTTTTATTTTTGGGGAGATTTTTGATAACTGTTTCAATTTCATTAGCTGTGATGGGCCTGTTCATGTTATCCACTTCCTCTTTACTTAGTTTTGGAAGTTGGTAGGTATCTAGGAAATTGTCCATTTCTCCCAGGTTCTCTAGCTTGGTGGCATATAGTTGTTCATAGAAGCCTCGCATGATATGTTGAATTTCTGTGGTGTCTGTTGTGATATCTCCTCTTTCATTTACTATCCAATTTATTTGGATCTTCTCCCTTTTTTGTTTTGTGAGTCTGGCTAAAGGTTTGTCGATTTTGTTTATTCTTTTGAAGAACCAATATTTACTTTCGTTGATCTTTTGTACGGTTTTCCTATTCTCAATGTTATTTATTTCTGCCCTAACTTTAGTGATTTCTGTCCTTCTGGTTGCTTTAGGGTTCCTTTGTTGTTCTTCTTCTAGGTCTTTAAGATGTACAATCAGGCTGTTTATTTGTGCTTTTTTTTGTTTCCTAATGTGTGCTTGTATAGCTATGAACTTCCCTCTTAGGACTGCTTTAGCTGTGTCCCAAATATTTTGATAGCTTGTGTCTTCATTTTCATTGAACTCTCGAAACATTTTGATTTCTTCCTTGATTTCCTCTTTGACCCAGACGTTGTTAAGCAGTGTACTGTTGAGCTTCCACATTTTGGCACTGTTACTAATCTTTTGTTGATTGTTAAGTGTTAGTTTAATTCCACTGTGGTCTAAGAAGATGCTTGGGATCATTTCAATGCTCTTGAATTGGCTGATGCTGTCTTTGTGGCCTAATATATGGTCTATTCTTGAGAATGACCCATGTGGATTTGAGTAAAATGTGTATTCCAGTTTCTTGGGATGAATGACTCTGAAAATGTCCAATGGTTCTAGTTTATCTATCTCTTCATTTAGCTCCCTTATGTCTTTATTGATTTTCTGCCTGGATGAGCTGTAAAGTTGAGAGAGTGGGGTGTTGAAGTCCCCTACTATGATTGTGTTACTGTTAATATATTGCTGTAGCTCTTTCAGTAGATGTTTGATGTATTTAGATGGCTTCTCATTGGGTGCATAGATGTTAATAATTGTTAAGTCCTCTTGATTGACTGATCCTCTGAGCATTAAGTAGTGTACATTCCTATCTTTTTTAATCTTATCTATTTTAAAGTATATCATGTAAGATAGGAGAATAGTTGCTCCTACCCTTTTTTGTGGTCCGTTGGCTTATATGATAGTTTTCCAACCTTTAACTTTAAGTCTGTGTTTGTCTTGTTGAGTTAGGTGGGTTTCCTGTAGACAGCATATTGTTGGGTTGTGTTTTCTGATCCATCTTCCTACTCTGTGTCTTTTAATAGGTGAATTCAGGCCATTGACATTTATTGATATCAAAGATTGAAGATATTTTAATGCCATTCTTGTAGAGTTTTAGAGTGTTTTGATATATGTCCTATTTGTGGTAGTCTGATTGTTTATAGGAGACCTTTCAGAACTTCTTTCAGGGCAGGCTTGGTGACGGTTGATTCCTTCAACTGTTGCTTGTCTGACAAGGTTTTGATGCCTCCATCTAGTCTGAATGACAGTCTAGCAGGATATAGTATTCTTGGCTGAAAGCCTTTCTCATTGAGCACTCGATAGATATCATGCCAATCTCTTCTGGCCTGTAGTGTTTGTATGGAGAAGTCTGCTGCTAATCTTATGGGTTTTCCGTTGTAGGTGACTCTGTTTTTTTCTTGCAGCCTTCAGGATCCTTTCTTTATCCTTATTCCTTCCCATTCTAAGTATGATATGTCTTGGTGTCTTTAGGTCTGGGTTAATTCTGTTTGGGACCCTCTGGGCTTCTTGAATTTTTATGTCTTTGATGTTGTCTAGACTAGAGAAGTTTTCAGCTACTATGGCCTGGAGAATGCTTTCTTCCTCTCCTTCTCTTTCTTCCTTTGGTATGCCAATAATGTGTATATTGTTTCTTTTGAAGTCATCCCATAGGGCTCTGTTGTTGTTTTCAGCATCTCTTAATTTCTATTTGAGATCTCTTACTTCTTTTTTAGTTGTCTCTAATTCATCCTCAATCTTGCTAATTCTGTCTTCAGCCTCATAAATTCTATTATCTCTGCCCTCTACTGTTTTCTGGAGTTAACTATTTTGTTGCCCTGCTCTGATACTGTTTTAGCTTGTTCAGCTAGTTGCATTCTTAGCTCAGCGATTTCAGCTTTCAGCTCTCTAATAACCATGAGATAATTAGTATTTTTTTCCATATTCTCATTTGTTGTTCCTGCATTTCTGATTACAATTTTTTCAAATTCTTTACACACTCCTGTTATTATTTCCTTAGCTAATGTTTGGATGTTGAACTCATTATTTTGTGCTTCACCCTCTGGAGGACTTTTAGCTGGACTCTTGTTCTGGTTCGATTCTCCAATATTTTTTCTTGTTGTTTTAACCATTTTACATATTATGTTATGAGTTCCCTTTATCAGTACTTTTCAAATTATTGATCACTATTGCCTGGATTGACTTGTGTCTAAGTAAGTTAATTAAAGGGTTCACAGTGGTGGAAGTTAACAGTTATTTCAATCCCTGAGTTGGAGCTCAGTGGTTTAAAAGCCTCTTTCTTTTTTTTTTCCTTCCCTGTAGGATATGGGAGCCTGAGGGATTTTAAACTATCAATAGGCTTCTTAGCTTAATCACTGACTCCTGACCAAGATATAAAGCAGGGTGTGGCAGAGATAATCCAGTGGTTATGCAAAGAGACTTTCATAGCCCCTCAGCTATGCCACCGAGGTATAGGTCTTCTGAGTTTCCTGGTTAGATCTCTGTCCCCTGGTGTCCCTTCCTGTTGCTGCTCCAGATTCTGAGGGTAGTAGCAATGGAGACTCAGAGTTGCACTTGGTGAGTCTCTGGGGAGTCCTCTCCTCCCTTAAGCTGTCCCCTTGTTGGTGGAGCAGACTGGAGGTGGTGTCTCAACTGATAAACTGCTGAACTGTTAGCAGTCACTTAATCTCTCCTTAGGCCCCTCTCTCCTCTCTGTCACCAGCCACACGTGTTTGTACTCACCGGTGATTTACTGGATTCCTGTGGTTATTCTAGTCCTGTCTTGTTTCGGTCCGGGTGGTCTCCTTTGGTATTCCTAGTTGATCCGGGAAAGGAGAGGAGAGGAGAGAAAACCATCTGCTGCTCGTAGCTCCGCCTCCGGAAGTTGAATCCTACTTTATTATTTTTATTATCTTTATTTATTGGATAGAGACAGCAAGAAATCAAGAGGGAAGAGGGTAATAAAGGGAGAGAGACAAAGAGACCCCTGCAACACTGCTTCACCACTCGCAAAGCTTTCCCCTGCAGGTGAGGAACTGAGGCTCGAGCCTGGGTCCTTGCACACTGTGTGCTCAACCAGGTGTGCCACCACCTGGCCCCAAGACTTGCGCTTTACAGCAGCTCATTCTGGTTGTCTTGTGGAGGGAAACAAATGTGAAAATGGACAGGGCTATTAGCAGGTTATTATGAGACTCCAGACAAAACAGCCCATGAGCCTGTTGATGAAAATAGAAGTTAACATAGTAGAGAGTTGTTACAAAAAATTAGATAAGCTTTGGAGTGGTGTGATTGTGGGAGGATGACTGGCGGAAGGGTGTGAAGAGTGAGTCCCAAATGCTCAGAGTACCACCATGGGTGGTGGTGGGGTTGTGAGATATTGTTGCGAATAACACAGACACCAGGAACTGAGAGCAGCTTGTGGTGTTCTGCTAGTAGGTAAGTGGAGAGGCTTTTACTCTCAATTTTTTTTAAAAATCTGGCTCTTTCTTTAAAGAGAATTTTCCTTATTGTCCAGGTTCTATGCTATATTCCAGACAGAAGAAATATTACAGTATACCTGCTAGCTTCAGAATCTAGTTAACACATCCAGTAATATATGAATTTCTACAGTAATATAGTATTTCTACTGATTGGCCAAGCCAATCAGTGTCTTATAAACAAGCAGAAAAAGAAATCTAACCATGACCTTGACAATGTCCCCACTTCAGTTCCTCCAGGAATGAGCAAGTGATCTACTGCTGGTCAGATGTTATTTCTAATCCTCACCTACACACACACACACACACACACACACTAAGATACAGTATAACTTTTAGAGAATCAAAGCAGTTTCCCAAAGTAACAGAAGTGGAGGGGCAAGGTGGTGGTACACCTGGTTAAATGCTCACATTACTGTATTCAAGGACACAGGTTCAAGCCCCTAGTCCCCACCTGCAGGAGAAAGCTTCACAAGTGGTAAGCAGAGCTGCAGGTGTCTCTCTCCCTCTCTGACCCCTCCCTTCCCTCTCAATTTATCTCTGTTTCTATCCAATTATACAGAAAGTAACAGCAATGGTATATTGGTGGAGGTAGGATTCAAACTTGAATCTGCTAGACTCCAACATCTATATCCCTCCTTTAACTTCACTTCTCATTTCAATCAGATCTTTCTTTGGGAGCTAGTTTACCCAGTTAGCCAATTTATTCATGCAGTCAATTCACTGTGGTTTTTGAGACAGCTGAAAACATCTGATCAGTAATTTCCCCTCATTTCCCTCCTGTTCTGTTACTGACAGACACCAGTTAGAAATGGAAGCCCTAATTAACCAAACCTATGTCCTAGGAAATGAGGACCTGGGCATCATAAATCAGCTGAATGCAGCACGATTTCTGTGATGAATAGATAACAGTAAACACACAAGCTGCTTCAAAATGACAGAATGAACTGAGAAACTTCACATTTATTCACTTTATCGAAGGGAAATGCTGCGCCTTTTTAAAACATGCTTTTAAAAAGTAGTGAAGTAGAAAAAATCCAAGAAGAATGGGTCTCATGTGGATGTTTTGTGATGAGCTTAAAATAACAAGGCTTCCAGGTGCATAAGCATGTGAAGAACAGCTCTCAGGTACAAACCGAAGGCTCTGGACTTCTCTGAAACCTATGCAGAGGTTCACACAACAGACAACCCCAAAGAAGGTCTGCTAAAAATGGAAGAGAAGGCAACCCCCAAAACACCATGCATAGAGGAGGAGGAACAGACAACTGCCATCCCCACAACATGCAAAGGCTTTAGCCGCATTTAGTCTGTTCCCTCAAAGACTGACAATGACTCCAGACAGTCATACTCAACAGTTGCCTAAAAACAGCCACGGTCCATATAGAACATAATGATAAGACATGTGGTTGTAAGTTCAAGGACAGGGGTCATCAGGTGGTGGCACAATGGATTAAGTGCACATAGTATGAAGCTCAAGGACCTGCACAAGGATTTGGGTTTGAGTCCCTGTAGTGTTCCCCACCTGCAAGGGGTGGGGGTCGCTTCACAGGTGGTGAAGCAGGTCTGTAGGTGTTTATTATCTTCCCCATCTTGCTCCATTTCCCTCTGTCCTATCCAATACAATGGAAAAAACAATACCCTCCAGGAGCAGTAGATTCATAGTGCAGGCACCAAGCCCCAGTGATAACTCTAGAGGCAAAAAAAAAAAAGTAGAGGATTTCAGCCACCATAAAAAAAATAATAAGTTCAAGGACACTCAATCCACTGCACCCCACTTCCAGGGCTTTGACAAGTGTACTGGATACATGGTGTAATCCCAGGACATCCTATGACCCCCAGTATTGGTGAGTGGCCACTCCTTGACTGTGTCCACCCCCCAAAACAAGCACCTGAAGTCAAGCCTCAAATATCATTATTTTGACTATGGAAATTAGAATGCAGGAGATTGAAGGGGCATGAAACAGGGGGCACAAAGCCAACCATTTTCAATGAGCCACTTGCTGGGCTGAGTGCTAGAGACATTGGCCTCTAGAAGCTTACATTCACTCAAACTGAACCCTAGGCATGTTGCATTCTATAAGCCAAGTCTTCTCATCTATAAGGTGTGTGTTGTAATAATCTTACATTAGAAAATACTGGTGGGATGAAAAGGGATAAACAGCAAACATAAAACAGGAAAAGCCAATGTTCACTGGCACCACTATCATTTTTATCATTAATCACAATGTGCTTTGTTCCAGTTGAACAGGGCTGCTTAAAGGGGAACTTTCCCACATTTATTCCACCAAGTCTTTTCACTTATTTTGAATGTTGTCAACCTACCTGCATCAAGTATTTGTTTCCTTATTCTATTTGCCAAAACATAAGCATGATCAACATAAAACAGGAATATTTATATAAAATAGAGCAGACTCTATATGTTTTTAAAGAGATGCTCCCAGAGGGATATAGAATAGGAAAGCTGGGAGTTGGGCTGTAGCGCAGCGGGTTAAGCGCAGGTGGCACAAAGCACAAGGACCGGCATAAGGATCCCGGTTCGAGCCCCGGCTCCCCACCTGCAGGGGAGTCACTTCACAGGCGGTGAAGCAGGTCTGCAGGTGTCTATCTTTCTCTCCCCCTCTCTGTCTTCCCCTCCGCTCTCCATTTCTCTCTGTCCTATCCAACAATGACAACAACAATAATAACTACAACAATAAGAAAACAACAAGGGCAACAAAGGGAATAAATAAAAATAAAATATTAAAAAAAAAAGAATAGGAAAGCTATTATCAAGGGAGGGGATGGGAGATGGAACTCAGGTAGTGGGAACTGTGAGGAATTGTACTCTTATCCTATGGTTCTATATGTGGATTTTTTTATTTTATGAATAAATTTTTAAAAAATTAAAAAAAAAACACATTGCATGCCAAATCAAAGGACACCATCAAGGTTTAACCAGAGGGCCAGTGTGGTCGCACACCCAGTTGAATCCACAAGTTACAATGCACAAGAACTCAGGTTCAAGCCGCCCTGGTCCCCATCTGTAGGGGGGAAAGATTCTTAAGAGGTGAAGTAGTGCTCAGGTGTCTCTGTCTCTCTCCATCTCTCCTCTTCTCCTCTTGATTTCTCTGTCTCTATCCAATAAATAAAATTAATAAGATACATTTTTAAAAAGAAAGGATATTTTCAAGTTATGTATGTGATAAGCATTTAGGATCCAGACTATATAAAGAATACTTAAAACCTGGGGTTGGGCTGTGGTGCACCTGGTTGAACTCACATGTTACAAGGTGCAAGGAACCTGGGTTCAAGCCTCTGGTCCCCACTGTGTCAGGACGAAAGCTTCACAAGCAATGAACCAACACTGCAGGTGTCTGTCACTCTTCTTCCTATCTTTCCCTCCTCTCTCAATTTCTCTCTGTCTTTATCCAATAAATAAATAAATAAAATATTTAAAAAGAAGCTTTAAAATTCTCAAAACTCAATAATGAAAAATGTAATTTCAATAATTAGCTAAGGATTTGAACAGACATTTGTCCAAAGAATCTATACAAATGACTAATAAGAACATGAAAGATTTCCAACACCATTAATCATTAGGAAAATGCTAATTAAAATTAAAAAGACTGACCAAATAATCCACCTGGATAAAGCTCACACTTGCTTTGCTATGCATGTGACCCAAGCTCAAGTCTAGCCCCCCTCTGCATTGGAGGAAGTTCTCTCTCTGTCTCTTTATCTTTATCTGAAAAAGTAAACCCAGAAGTTAAGCCCTACCAACAACAAAAACCCTAAAATCTTAATGAGATACAACCTCATCTCCACTAACAAATGACAAACCATAACACATGTTGAGGAAGAAAAGAGACTGAAATCTTCATATATTGCTGGCATATGTGAAATGATGCAGCCACGTTGGAAAGTAATTTGGCAGGCCCTTAAATAGCTAAACTTAATGCTACCATATGACCCAGCAAAATTCCACAATTGGGAATATATCAAAAACAATCAATCAAACAAAAAAAAAACCTGAAAGCATATCACTCAAAAACATGTTCAAAAATAATTATAGTAATATTATTTATAATAGTTGAAAGTAGAACCAACTCAAATGCCTCCCAACTGAAGAATTCATAGCCAAGAGTGTGGCATAGCTGAAATAGAAGCACTGAAACAATGAAATAGAAGCACTGGCACATGCTACCACATGTATCAACACTGAACATATAATGTTCCATGAATGAATAAGTCACCAAAGATGATTTTATTTACGTGAAATGTACTGAACAAGCTAATTTACAAAGATAGGAGGTAGACTGGTGGTTGCCAGGAATATACAGAAGAGAGAATGGGAATGACTGCTGATCAAATTGTACGGGGTGCTGGGGGGAGTGATAAAACATTTTTAAATTAGGTTGTGGTGAAGGTTACACAACCTTGTGAATATACTAAAAATGTGTGTATTATGAAAAGGTGATCTTCATAGTATGTGGATTATCTCTCTAGAAAACTTCAAGTAATTTCAGTGGATCTAGTCATCTAGAACAAAGAAAGTGAACATGTTGGTTACAATACAGTATAGCTGGAAAGGCCCAAAAGAAGAGGCTTGGATTCTGGGGCATCCCCCTGACTAATTCTGTGTCCTAAGTCAGACTATAAAATAGTTTATTTTAAGAGTCTTCATCTGTAAAGTGTCACCTGATCACAAAGATTAGATAGATAATATATAAACTGGCCTGCATATCATGTATATAAATCCTGGAAATTTTCCTCGATTTCTTGATGCAACAGAGAGGGCAGTGCCCTATTTTGAAGGAGAGGTCCACCCCAGCCTCACCATCCATTCATATCCCATCCCTCTTACCTCAGGGGTCAGTGCATTATTATCCGAGGTCTGACTGGATAGCAGGATGTGCGTGAAACCCTCTTCCTTCCTCACGACAATGTCCCGAAATCGACAGTTGCTTTCATTCTGGCGGACGCTGTACCTGAGCCTCTTGTCGAAGACATAGTCCTTATCTGTTTCCAGCTTCCTCTTCACAGAGCTGTGCAGATTTAGTCCCCCATTGGTCAGAGCAGAGCCTTTCAAAATCAGATGCACAATGTGAGAAACAGATACCCAGAAAGAATGGCACAAGAAAATCAAAGTGGCAGATCTGGCCGGACCCTGTACACCTCTTGTCTGGGAGAACAAAGAACTTGGCACTTTGTGGCTCTGAAAAGGACAAAGCAGGCTGTGTGTGCATAGCCCCATCTGATTTGTGACCCTCCTCACCCACACATCCACCTGGGAATCCCCTGTTTCTGTTCATATTCCTTCAGCAAAGGGAACTCACTGCTTTGAAAACTTATGGCCACAAAACAAAACCAACAAACAAAAATTTGCAGCTTTATTTATAACCATCCCCAAAGTGGAAGCAATCCATACATATGTCCTTTTATAGGTAAAAGAACTAACATGTAGCAGTCCATTTGCACAATGATATGCTATTCTACAGTTAAAATAAATTAGTTACAAGCACAAGTAGACATAAACAGATCCCAACTGTACACTGTTGCAAGAATCCAGTCTGAAGGCTGAGACACAGCTTAGTTGTTGAGCACAGGACTTGTGTGACTGAAGCCCAAAAGTTTAATTCTCATCACAACCTTATCCAGAGCTTAGTGACACTCTGATTTCTCTCATAAAAAGAAATATTTAAAACACAGAAATGCTTAAAAAATTAATCAAAGAGCATATGTAATACAAGCTTCCTGCTATATGGCATCCTAGAAAAGGCAAGTGTATAGAACCAGTAAAAACATCAATGGTGGAAGCTGAGCAGTAGCACAGTGGGTTAAGTGCACATGGTGCAAAGCACAAGGACCGGTGTAAAGATCCCAGTTCTAGCCCCCGGATCCCCACCTGCAGGGGAGCCGCTTCACAGGCGGTGAAGCAGGTCTGCAGGTGTCTGCCTTTTTCTCCTCCTCTCTGTCTTCCTCTCCTCTCTCCATTTCTCTCTGTCCTATCCAACAACAATGACATCAATAACAATAACTACAATAGTAAAACAGCAAGGACAACAAAAGGGAATAAATAAATAAATAAATATTAAAAAAAACATCAATGGTTGCCAGGATTTCCAGTGGGATAAGAAGAGAGTTGACTAGTTGGAGCTGGGGGAAATTTTTGAGGGGGAAACTATGCTGTGTGATACCATAATGGAGAATATAAGACAGTTTGTATTTGTCAAAACACAAAGAAATTACAGCACAGTAATTCCTATAGGGACATAAAACCAAAAGTAATTCTCAGACTTTATGAGAACCATGGTGATTACCCAGGGTAAAGGGGTGGGAAGGAAGCTTAGGAATGGGGAGATAGTAGAACAGACTTGTATGAGGCCTTAGAAATACCAGGTTCAATCCCTGGGACCACTATATGCCAGAGCTGATCGGTGCTTTGATCTCTTTCTCTTATGAAAGTAAATAAATAAATATTTTAAAGAGATTGTACAAAGAAAATAAAATGATGGGGGTTGGATGGTAGCACAGTGGGTTAAGCTCACATGGTGCAAAGCACAAGGACCAGCGGAGGAAGGATCCCGGTTTGAGCCCCCGGTTCCCCACCTGCAGAGTGGTGAAGCAGGTCTGCAGGTGTTTATCTTTCTCCCCCCACCCCCTCAATTTCTCTCTTTCCTATCCAGGAGCAGTGGATTTGTAGTGCAGGCACCGAGCCCCAGCAATAACTCTGGAGGCAAAAAGAAAAGAAAAGAAAGGAAGAAAGAAAGAAAAGAAAATGATATAAAATGAAGTGAAATTTAGGGGCCCCAAGATTGTTCAGTGGGTAAGGCACACATACTGCCACATGCGAGGCCACAGGTTCAAATCTGGGAACACAAGGATACTGCAGGAGCTTCATGGCTGGCTGTGGTGTCTCTCCTCTCTCTGTCTGTCATTTTCTACCTCTCTCTCTAAAATAAAGTATGAAAAATACTGACCCAGAGTGGTTGCTCAGCAGGGGTCTCACACATAAGGAAGGTCCTGGCATCACATTTAAAAGAGTAAAATTTATTTTACTTTATTTTTTAATTAAGTTAATTTAAAAAATAGTCCTTCTCAGATTGTGAAATGAGGCAGGTCAGAGAACTCACACCTGATCCTGCATCAGGCCCATTTGGAGGACCTTTCTGCCAGTCTTTGGTCACCAGGGTTTGAGAACCAGCATCCAGACACATCAGCGATTCATCTACTGCCTTGCTTGCACCGTAGTGAAGGTCTGATCTGAAAACCAAGCTGTGTGTCAGTGTTTCCGCTGGGAGCTGGAGATGACTGCCCAATGCAGGAGGAGTCACATCGCAAAGCCAAGGTGGAGGAGGCACCTCAGAGGGAAGCCAAGACTTAGGATACACACAGCATTCAGTTAGAGTGTTGAGTTTCATTTTGGCAAGGGAAGAGTAAGGAATCAGGAGTCAAGAGACTAAAATGCTAAAACCCAAACAGAAGCAGATCCCCTGAGGTCAAACCTGCCCATCCTTCAGGAAATCACTGTGTGGATACCTGGACTGAGTGCTAACCCCCAGAGCAGATTATGAGGCTCAAAGGAGATAAGATATTTAAGGACCCTGAATATAGTAGCAATGATAATAAAAGGTTCCTTTTATCTTTATTTACAGTCTCGTTGATCATTATTAAATCAATTTTAAAAACTTCCTTTTAGTGTTACACTCATGACATAATGTTCCTGTTGGCATAGAAGTGTCCCAGTAAAACTATGTGTGTGATGCTAATTCTCCAACAATACTGAGAGCCTGTGAGCACAGGGCCACTGTCACATCACAGTCCAGCCCAGCAATCTACACCATGTGCCTGGAAGTCCCCCCAACAAAAACAAACAAACAAAACAGCTATTCCCTGGTGCTTAGAAGATCTAGGTGGACTCAGTCTCTTAGTCAATACTGGAGTCTTTTCCATTACCAAAGCCAAGACAGCCACTGGCCAGGAAGCACTTCCTCCTACACCTGAGGTTCCACTCCTCCACTCAGGTGAATAGGCTAGAGATGAAGGGACCCTGAGAAGTGGTGCCTATGCCATTCAACAGCCTCTCAAAGGCCTCCTTATTGTGCACTTTTCCATCACCCAAAAGACCTGGGCTTTGTCAAACATTAAGGTTCAGGCACAAAATTTCAAAGAACTCTGGAAAGTATAGAAGAACATTTAATGAAAAGGCTTATGTAAAAGGAGCTGGTTCTTTGGGGTTATCCTCAAAGCCTGCAGCTTCTGGAAAAGCTTCCTAATTGGAGCTGGTTCTGTGTTTTGGGGGCCACCATCCTGCTGGCAGAGGTTAAAGCAGGGTGGCAGTGGCTCTTGAGGATACCAGCTCTGTCAGGTGAGAAGGCCAAAGCTCAAGGCTTGAGGACATCAATGCTCTCGGGGCTGGGAGAGGTCTGAATGAAGTTCTGCTGCCCCCCATCTGTGTCAAGGTGCTAATTAACCATTATATCAAAGAGGAGGACTACAGGATGACCTTTTGTGAGCCACTCTTTATATGTTAGCTCAAAATTGCTCAACAACTAAGGTTAGGAAACTGTCATCCAATGAGTCCATTTCTGATGAGGAAAAAGTACATTTGTTGGAAGCCACAGAAAGTTTAAATGGGGCCAGGTGGTGATGCACCTGGTTGAGGGTACCTGTTATCATGCACAGAGACTCAGTTTTAAGACCCCCATCCCTGTCTGCAAAAAGAAAGCTTCATAAGCAGTGAAGCAGAGCTGCAAGTGTCTCTCTCTCCATTTATATCTCTTTCTCCCCTCTCAATTTCTATCTGGTAAATAAGTAAATAAATAAAATATATGAAAACAATATTATTTTTAAAAAGTTTACCATGTTCATAGTGGTTTTATTCACAATAGCAAAAACAAACAGAATGCCCTTTGGCAGATGAATGGATAAAAAAGTTGTGGGACATATACTCCATAAGTATTACTCAACAATAAAAAAAGATGTTCTGATTTTCTTTGGCATAAAGTAGGTGGGATTGGAGGACATTATGCTTAATAGAGCAAGTAAGGATGTAAAGGACAACCACAGAATGGTTTGACTCATATGCAGAATATGGAGAATTGAGTATACGAATGTAAAAAAAAAGTCAACCTATATCTAAGACTATGGGAGAATTACAGTGGTTATCTATAGGGGTGGACATAGGGACACAGACGTTTGGTGACAAGAGTGGTTAAAAAAAAAAAGACCTATTAGTTATGGTGAATTCACCTTCTTCATCCCATCTTAGATGGAGCTTGAAGAAATGTTAAGTGAGATAAGTGAGAAACAAAAGGATAAATATTGGATGACCTTACTCATAGACAGAAGTTGAAAAACAAGATCAGAAGGGAAAACACTAAGCAGAACTTGGACTGGAGTTGCTGTATTGCACCAAAGTAAAAGACTCCGGGGTGGGGGAAGGGTTCAGGTCCTGGAACATGATGGCAGAGAAGGATCTAGTGGATGTTGAACTGTTATGTGGAAAACTGGGAAACGTTAAGCATGTACAAATGATTGTATTTTACTGTTGACTGTAAACCATTAATCCCCCAATAAAGATTTTTTTTAAAAAAAGACTATACTGTAAAATACTACTCAATAAAACTATAAAGTTAAAAAGAGACACTAAATCAATAAACCAAAAAAAAAAAAAACAATGAATAAAAAATAGGGGAGAAAAGCTTAAATGGTGAAGAATTAGAGTTAGTTGTCTTCCATTTACCTAAAAGCTGGGGACCAGGAGATAGCTCACTTGGTAGGGCACATGTTTTTCATGTGTGAGGGTATAAGTATGAACCCTAGCACCACAGGAAAGTTTAGTGGATGGCACCAGGGGAGCTTGTAGATCGTGGAACAGTGATGCTTTACCTCTTCTCTCTCTCTCCTCCCTCTCTCCCTCTTTTCATGTTTCCCTTCACTCAAAGTAAGGAAGGAAGAAAGGAAGGAAGGAGGGAGGGAGGGAAGGAAGGAAGGAGACAGGGAGGGAAGGAAGGAAGGAGACAGGGAGGGAAGGAAGGAAGGAGGGAGGGAAGGAAGGAAGGAAGGAAGGAAGGAAAGGAAGGAAGGATACATGGATGGAAGGAAGGATGAAAATTTGGTGAGGAGGCTGCTCAATATTATCACAAAAGTGTGAGGCCCTGCGTTGCACAGGAAAAAAAATCAACTATCTATCACTTCCTAGGGGCTCTCATACACAGCTTTCTTCAGACAAGGAGATGGACAGTAAGCAAGGAAATTCATAGCTAAAATAATTATATGGGAAAACATCAGAGCGATGTGGTAAAGAGTAGCAGGATGTTTGTTTTTTCTGCTGAAGCCCGGGGAAAGGCAGACCTTGAAAGAATTGTCTGTCCTGATAAACTCTAGAACCATCTGAGGAAAACAGACCCGCATCTTCTCTGTCAGGACACTGGGGTTGTATCTCCTCATGTGATGCAGGAGAAGCACCATCTCTGGGTCAGAGGAGGAAAGAGCCTCCACAGGCTCAAATTCACATGCAGCTGAGTCATGTTTCTACAAGTAAGTGTGCTACAAGTTCATCCCTTTAGGGTCATTGTGCCTCCCAAGAAATGACAACAGGCTGGCAGAGAAGGCAATAAGGGAAACTGAATATTTCAGAAGCATGAAAGTTCTGGGATTTGCATCCGGACAGCATGGAAACCCCAGGCCTGTACTTGCTAATTGGGAGAAGCAAGGAAACCACTTGTGTCCCTTAGCACTGGTCTCTTTGTTTCTAAGATGGGGCTAACAGTACCTTCTATTCAGGACTGTTTAGAGCTGCTGTAGCTCAAGAACAGATAAGGGATTAGTAAAGTGCCTGCCATGAGCACAGATGTTGGCTGAATGATGCCAAAGAAGCATTAATGGGAGAGTCCTCAGACCCAGGCCTTTCCTGCTCCCAGTTTAGTTTACACCCTCCCTCTAAAGCTGGGGACATGGGGGGTGGAAGACAGAGACCCAGGTCTAGAGACTATTCTAAGTACTGGGGTTGGGGGTAGGTTTGAAGATCACCTGGATAAAATCAAACTCAGGAAGGACATACTCTATGTTCCACCTGAGGAAGATGGGTCCTGATATTGGGACAGGTTGGAATGTTCCTACTCATGACCACAGAATGTGAGCTCAGATCTACAGGGATGCAGAGGTCACATAGGCTCCTAAGCTGAATATGGGCCCCAGATCACATCAAATCGATGGGGTTTACAGTCAACAATATTTATACACCTTTTCCATATTTGGGAGCTACTCTCTTCCCTGATCCAGCTTTCTGGTCCTTTTCCCAGCCATGACATCATCTCCCCAGACAATAACTTGGATCCACCTGCATATCAGATTTCAGGCTCAGGGGGGAAAAAAAGAAAAAAATAAAAGACTAGTAAAGCCACATGCCCTTTGGAATAAAACTAAAATAGGCTTATTAGCTATCTACAAAATGGAGACCCCCAAATCTTCATCTGCACTATTCCAGCCTTTAGGTTCACGATTAGTCAACAACTTTATATATTAACTCTTCTTTCAGTCACCAGATTCCAGATGCTACCATGATGCCAACCAGAATTCCCTAGATAGACAATGTCACCAATGTATCCTGGAGCCCCACTTCCCCAGAGCCCCACCCTACCAGGGAAAGAGAGAGACAGGCTAGGAATGTGGATCAACCTATCAAGGACCATATTCAGCGGGGAAGCAATTATAGAAGTCAGATCTTCCACCTTCTGCAACCATAATGTCCCTGGGCCCATAGTCCCAGAGGGTTAAAGAAGAGGAAAGCTATCAGGGGAGGGGATGGGATATGGAGTTCTGGTGGTGGGAACTGTGTGGAGTTGTACCCCTCTTATCCTATGGTTTTGTCATACACACACACACACACACACACACACACACACACACACACACACACACACACATTATGGAGGAACTCAGTAACGTGCTGGCATTGAGACTGCCACATTCTCTCCTCCACGGCTATTCCTTCCTTCTAGTCTCTACAAACCTTTTTCCCTTTCTCTCCTCTGGAGTATAAAGGACTGCTTCCTATTAAGAAGACTCCATAGACACAGTCCCTCTGCCTCAAACACACAGAAGTGACAGATAAAATACTGGCTCACAAACAAGATAATCATCTCTGTGTGAGAGGCAGAGCATCAACACCAAGCAGTGAGGAGGCTGAAGGTTGAGGTGTGGGGGAAGACAGCAGACATTAAATCTCACACACTAGATGGGAGAGGGGACCCAGGTCCACAGCAGGAAGCCAGAGGATGTTAAAGGACTGTCTTCCCACAAAGGTGGAACTACAACAACAAAACCATGTGCTGCCCACAGTTAAAACTTCCTGGATCTTCAGGGTCAGGGAGAGGCAAAAACAAAAAACAAAATGGTTCAAGAGAAGGAAAGGTAGGGAATGAGTCCAGACACCAAAATCCTAACACCTCAAGGTAACTAATGCTTAGAAATCTAGACAATAAAATCAACGCTTGTGATGTAAACTACTCCAACTTTTCTAAAAATGAGTACCATGAATCTGACAAGGACTTTAAAATAGGAATGTTTACAATACTCAAAATGACAGACGGAAGAAAAACATTCAAATAAACAAGAAATTCTCATTTTAAAGAAGACAAAAAGAAACAAAGATGGGACATAATATAAAGGGCTAATTAAAAAAGCAAATGACAAGAAAGGGAAAATATTTGTGCATCACATATCAAAGAGTAAGTTCCCTAGATTGTAAAGAATTTTACCCCCACACCTATGGACATCTAATCTTTAATAAGGGGGCCCAGAGTATTAAATGGAGGAAAGAGGCTCTCTTCAATAAATGGTGCTGGGAAAACTGGGTTGAAACATGCAGAAGAATGAAACTGAACCACTTTATCTCACCAGAAACAAAAATCAACTCCAAATGGATCAAAGACCTGGATGTTGGACCAGAAACAAATACTTAGAGGAAAACATTGGTAAAACACTTTCCTACCTACACTTCAAGGACATCTTTGATGAAATAAACCCAATTGCAAGGAAGACTAAAGCAAAAACAAGCCAATGGGACTACATCAAATTGAAAAGCTTCTGCACAGCCAAAGAAACTATTAAACCAACAAAGAGACCCCTCACAGAATGGGAGAAGATCTTCACATGCCATACATCAGACAAGAAACTAATCACCAAAATATATAGAGCTCAACAAACTTAGCACCAAAAAAGCAAATGACCCCATCCAAAAATGGGCAGAGGATATGAACAAAACATTCACCTCAGAGGAGATCCAAAAGGTTAACAAACATATGAAAAACTGCTCCAGGTCACTGACTGTCAGAGAAATGCAAATTAAAACAACATTGGGATACCACCTCACTCCTGTAAGAACGGCATACATCAAAAAGGACAGCAGCAACAAATGCTGGAGAGGCCGTGGGGACAGAGGAACCCTTTTACATTGCTGGTGGGAACGTAAATTGGTCCAGCCTCTGTGGAGAGCAGTCTGGAAAACTCTCACAAGGCTAGAGAGGGACCTTCCATATGATCCAGTAATTTCTCTCCTGGGGTTTTACCCCAAGGACTCCATAATACCCAACCAAAAAGAGGTGTGTACTCCTATGTTCACAGCAGCACAATTCATAATAGCTAAAACCTGGAAGCAACCCAGGTGCCCAACAACAGATGAGTGGCTGAGAAAGCTGTGGTATATATACACAATGGAATATTATATAGCTATCAAGAACAATGAACCCACCTTCTCTGACCCATCTTGGACAGAGCTAGAAGGAATTATATTAAGTGAGCTACGTCAGAAAGATAAAGATGAGTATGGGATGATCCCACTCATCAACAGAAGTTGACTAAAAAGATCTGAAAGGGAAACTAAAAGCAGGATCTGACTAAATTGAAAGTAGGGCACCAAAGTAAAAACCCTATGGTGAGGGGTAGACATGCGGCTTCCTGGGCCAGTGGGGGGGGGGGTTGGGTAGGTGGGATGGGTCACAGTCTTTTGGTGGTGGGAATGTTGTTTATGTACACTCCTAGTAAAGTGTAGTCATATAAATCACTAGTTAATTAATATGAGGGGGAAAATTAATTGTATGTCTCAAAGTTTTTAAAACACAGACTGAGTCTTTTTAATATACAGGCTGTGTATTTGATATGCAGACTCTCTCAAAAGCCTAGACCAAGTAGATCAGAAGCA